>NC_056748.1:1106911642-1107086642 GCF_019279795.1 Protopterus annectens | reverse complement strand
AGAAATAAGGAAAAAATAGTTTGTCATTATCTCTAGCTTTATTGACAGTATCTGTATAGGTTAGAAGGGCAATGGTACTACTATGGGAAGGATGGAAGCCATCTTGTGCGGTGGATAGGAGTTCTTCCTGCAGGAGATAGTCTAGCAGCTGTTTTTGAATACATTTTTCAAGTATTTTGGTGAGGGGAGATAAGATTGGTATAGGTTTGAAGTTATTAATGTGTGCTGAATTTTCTCCTTTGTGCAGAAGGATAATGTGCGACCTTTTCCAGAGTGAAAGAGAACGTGGGATTCCTGGCTTGAACTACTTATAATGATTGAGACAGGATCAGCTATTTGCTGATATTTTTAGGTACTCACTTGGAGGGTCATCAATTGAAGTAGAGCTTGGTTTATTTGTTTAAGAGTAGTTTTATATAGGATGTGGGCACAGGTTTGAAGGTGAAAGTGGATGTGGTGGTATATGGCTGTTGGGCAGGGGTGGGATTAGATGCTGAGGAATCCTTGGTTAGAGATGCTATACTATGTATAATATAAGAGTTGAACTGTATTGCAGTTTTGAGTGGTGAGGCATCGAGAGAGAGGTTTGGGTTGAATTTTTGGCCGGGATGTAAGATTTCTTTAATGGATGTCCAAAATATTTAGGGTTGTGTTTAGTATTATTCTGAAATTTATTACATTATAGTTTTTTTTCATTTAGTTTGCTTTTTTAGTACGGTTGTGAAGCATTCTGTAGTTTTCAAGATATTGTGGTGTTTTATGTTTCTGCCATTCTTTCTGTGCTTTTTCTCTATCCTGCATTAACATTCTACTCTTTTTGGACAGCCAAATTGCATTATTTGCTTTTAGTCTCTTCCTTCTAGGAAGTGCAAGGCTATTTAGGATATTTAGAAAAGCTGTGTTGAATTAATTTACAGCATCTTCTAATGGGAGGATTTTTAGGAAGTTCCAGGTAAAAGATGATAGTGTAGTAATGAACATTTCTGGGTTAAACTTGGAAAGGTTGTGTGTTTTATAAATATGTTGTTTAACTGGATGTGTGAGATATCAGGTCATATAGATTGGAAGATGATCACTAAGAGAATCTGACATCAAACCTGTGATGAAGTATTTGCTAGGGTCTGATACAAGATCCAATCTAGCAGGGAATTTGATGTCTTGCTATAAAGTGTGGGGCTATTAATTAGTTGTGCGAAACCATATACGTTCATGCTAGATGTAGGGGATTTTAGGGTTTATGTCCAACCAATTGACATTCACATAACCTAGTAGTATTTTTCATGTGGAAGTGTTATGGATATCCAAAGCAGCATATCTTCCAATATAGATATATTGCCGGCAGGAGGGATATAAAGGACAGCAATACATATTTGTTTATAATTGTTTATTTTGAGGAAAACAATAAGAAGTTCTGCCGAACTGAATTTTGGTGTTGGTTTGCTGTAAGGGGAGATGTGGTAGGTACTGGGAAATATTAAAGCAATGCCACCACCTTTCCTCTTTAAATGGTCATTATGGATGATATTATAGCCAGGAGGTATCTCTTCGTAGTTGTTTATGCTGGGTATAAACCAGGTTTCAGTTATAGTGAGAACATCAGGCTTTTGTTGGGTGATCCAGGCAAAAAGTTCAGCAGTTTTATTTCTTATGCTTTTAACATTTATTGCAGCTACAATTAGGTGACCAGGGTTGGGGATTTGATTGTTGTTGTGTTACAGAAGTGTATGGGAGAGAATTATCTTTGTGTTCATTGTGATAGACGGGGGCCAGGATTAGGGTATATATCTCCTCCTAGAAGTATTTTAGTATACTAGGGAATTATGCATAATTGTTGTTGGAGAGGATTCTTGCACTTAGTTTTGTTTTGGCTTGAGTTGAAGTGCAGTTAATCAGTCCCATCCTCTGGACAAATTATAACTGGTAGCAATCATTTTCTTTTATTGCTGGGAAGCAAGACCTGCTGCACCCCCATACACCCCCTACAAATTATATATATATCAACACTCAGATTGCAGTACAGTGTGAAGAGGCAAATTCCCTTATCCCCACTGTAACATGATCTCATAATGAAAAAAAGCTGATACATGTGATCAGCTGATTTTCGATCAGTTGTAGCAACTTTTTTCACTATACAGATATTATGCACACACACACACACACACACACACAATTCCTGGGGAATGGTCGATTGCCTGCTTAATTTAATCGACAGGATGCCGATTTTTTGTGAGATTGCTATAATATTGAGGTTGGCGAATAAACACTTTCCTCTGCGTTATGTGATTTTCAAGTTTATATATTTAAGTAGAAGGGAGCATGGAGGCCAAAAACATTTTTTGATTTGCATGCTCTATGGTTTTGTCTTGTAGCATGTGCTGAGCTCTGATTATTTTCACTTTTTTTTTTGGTCGACACTTTGACTTTCAATATACTGTGGTTTCTGTTTACTTCACTACACACACACACACACACACACACACACACGTTTGTATAGATATATATATATATATATATATATATATATATATGTAGGTATATATATATATATATATATATCTATGTGTATGTATATATATATATATATATATATACATATACACATGCATAATATATATATATATATATATATATATATATATATATATATATATATATATATATACATATATATATATGATATTATATATATATATATATATATATATATATATATATATATATATATATATATATATATATATATACACACACACACACATATATGTTTATATATATATATATATATATATATATATATATACACATGCATACATATATATATATGCATATATTTTATATATATATATATATATATATATATATATATATATTATATATCTATATCTATATATTATATATATATATATATATATATATATATATATATATGCACACGATATTTTATATATATATGTATATATATATATATATATATATATATATATATATATATATATATATATATACGTATATTGTATATATATATATATATATATATATATATATATATATACACGTATATATATATATATATATATATATATATATATATATATATGCATATATTATATATATCTATATATAGTATACATATATATATATATATATATATATATATATATTTATATATATATATATATATATATATATATATATATATATATATATATATATATATATATATATATATATATATATATATATATATATATATATATATATATATATATATATATATATGAATAAAATAATGCTGAAAGAACCACCACGGCTGTGTAATCCAGAGATCGATTTATTCAAATAAAAATGGATAAGCACTTTCACGTAACCAAATGTACGCTTCTTCAGATCCTCAACAACTTTTTTTAAAAAACAGTGAATATATACAGAACATGTGACCATGAATACATCAATTAACCAATTATAAAATCAACTTCTAAAAGGGAT
The DNA here is from genome assembly GCF_019279795.1 of Protopterus annectens. Classification (NCBI taxonomy): domain Eukaryota; kingdom Metazoa; phylum Chordata; order Ceratodontiformes; family Protopteridae; genus Protopterus; species Protopterus annectens. Next base: position 1,107,083,156 of record NC_056748.1, on the reverse strand, counting down.
ATTCACAACTTATTTAGCTCTAACAGGACGTGCATCAAGCATTGGTTTAATATCGATGCTATTATTAAGTCCTGGTACTAAGTGTGCTCTTAATCTAAAAATCCATTGTAACTCTATCCTTTCTAAATAATTATTATTATCTCCCTCTCTTAAATTCTTTCTTACTGGTTGTAATACCCTAAAATTAAAACTGTGTCCTTCTTGTTCAATAGTATGTTTCGCTAAAGCATTTTGTGTATTCTTATTCTTAATGTCATATGTATGTTGATATATTCTATCTCTAAGACGTTTCAAAGTCTTTCCTACATAAAAACTTTGACAATTATTACAACAAGCAAGATAAACTATATCGGTACTATTACATGTAGCATAGATTCTTGGTTCAAATAAAAAATTCAAATGTGGATGTTCGAAGCTTTGGTCATCACATATTACTTCACACATTTTACATTTCCCGCATGGGAATGTACCCAAGCGTTCATTATGTGTACCTACAACTTTACCTCTCTCTCCACATAATAAACGTTTCAAGTTTTTATTATTTTTATAGGAGAAGCTGGGTGTTTCACCCACCCATTTATTTGTTTCTTCATCTATGGTTAAAATCTGCCAGTTTCAACTTATTATATCAGTTACCATCTTATTATCTTTAGTATAGTTCATCATAAAATGAACAGGATGTTTCCTACTCTCAGGATTACCTTTTTTGCTTTTTTTTATCTATAGATGTGATTTTCATCTTTTCTTTATGTTCTATCTTCACTCTAGCTCTTTCCAATTCAGTTTCTTTGTAACCTGTTTCTAATAGTAGCTTCTCTAGTTTCTCCATTTCCCATTTCTCATCTTGTGAGACATTACATATTCTTTTTATTCTTTTCATCTGTCCTTCTGCTATGTTATTGAACACATGACTTGGATGCATGCTACTGCGGTCCAATATGCTATTTTTCCAACATTCTTTACGATATAACTTAGTGTTAACATTCCCCCATACATCTCTATATATTGTTATATCTAAAGGATTCACTGCTTCATATGAATAAGTAACTGTAAATTTCAGGAAGGATGTTGTTGATTCTAAGTACGCTATGCACTCTTTTAATGACTCTTCCTCTCTCTTCCAAAATAAAAGAATATCATCTACAAAACGTCTATATGTAATAATATTAGTGCTTAAACTGTGACCTTTCAAAAATTGTTTTTCCCAATAATAAACTACTAAATTTGCATATGAATTAGTGACAAAGCCATACACAGAAGTGGGACAAATGCCCACAAATTTATTTTATTTATTTTATTTTATTTTACATTTGTTGACCGGGCTAGTCCAACTGGATTTATGTCCATTTTCAGTGGAGGCCCGGGGAGAAAAGCTCCAGAGGTACAAAAAATTTTTCAAATACAAATAATACATAGTACAAGTGTGATATGCAATGGGAAGAATGAAATGTAATCACATATATTATAGATCTTAGTGAACTAAATAAGCTAACTTAGAAAAAAAGGCCAGTGGAGAAAAGCTCCAGGGCTAAAACAATTTTACAATTACAAATATTGCATAGAACTAATGTGTTATATAATCAGTTATATTATAGTTCATGACTAACTAGAAAAGGCTAAATTAGAAAGAGATTAAGTTCGAGGTTAACTCTTAGCAATACAAAAGGAAGGTCAGAAATGTTAAAATGAATAAAGTAATATTTACAAAGATAAGGGAAATTTTGTTAGTTGGAGAGTTGAGGTAGATGCGAGGGTCAAAGTGGTTAAGGAAGGTTTATGATAGAGTAAGGTGCAAACAGGTTAGTCTGGGTTGGTACAAGAGCAAAGCCAGAATTTATTGAAGTGTCTTAATAGTTGTTTCTTAAAGAGTGGAAGAGTGGACAAAGAAGAGATATCAGATGGAAGATTATTCCATATTTTACCTACTGAGTTAGAGAAAAGGCAGTTGCCTGCAGAATTATTAGTTATGGTAATATTAGCAAGTAGTTTATCAGAGGAACATAGTTGTTTCAGGTTTATGTAGGGAGTCAAGACGTTATAAAGAGCTGGTGTTTTAGAAGGTTGGTATAGGATTTTGTGTGCTATTAAAAGTTGTTGAACAATGAGCTTGTTAGGGAGTTCCAGCCAGTGTAGTCGTTTTAGGTTTAGACAGTGGTGGGTTCTGTATTGGGATGAGGTGGCAAATCTGGCAATAAACAAATAAGGACAATTTTTAAATATTGCTCTAATAAACTTAGAAAGATAATAGAATAGGTCTTGCATTAGTATGACTTTTCTGAAGGGTATAAAATCTGAAACTCAAATGTCTGCCATTATTTTCTAACTTCAGTCTTTAGTGATTTGTTACTAATTTGCCAAAAAACACAATTTTATGAAAAATGGATCAAATGTGATGCAAAAATATAAAATAGCCACACAATACAGCTGGGAACCTGTCAAAGAAGGGACACGTTAATATTAGTACTGCTAACCTGAGCAGCTGATAAAATAAAAGAATCTACATGCATTTCAAGTAATCTATAACTTTGATTATTACAGTTATTTCTTAATTGTAAACCCTCCATGTTTTCTTCCAAAATTGCTATTTTGCGGAGGGATTATTAGGGGGAAGAGCAACATTTTAAGCCAAAATCGGAGACAGTTGAGAGGTTGGCTATGCCTAATTCTATAAAGCAATTTATTTGCATGTACCTCTCAACCTGTTAATGCAGTAAATCTGAACAAGGCCAAATATACTGGGGGAGCATATAAACAGTACTAAAAATTGCTCTTGTATAAATTGAGACAGTTGATAGAATAACAGTTCTTACTTTAGCATGCATTTTTCTGAAGGTTATGAAGTCTGAAACTCAGTGTATCATTATTTAGTGACTTAATTTCTAAATGATTTTCCAGAAAACTACAAATTTTATGAAGAACAAACTAAAAATAAGAAGCAAAAATCTATTCATTCTTTGAAAATCTGGACAGTTGGGAGATATAGTTCAGCTGGGCCTGTCTGAGTTTGCTGACCTTCCCCCCCTGACAAAATCACGGTTGAATGGAGCCTCTGCAGCCATTCCTATGAACCATTACTTGGCTATTTCACTCCATTTACCATAAACACTAATGTGCATACTGCTTTACTTGTATGATGAGTTGGACTTCATTTGAAAGTTTTATTTTGTATTTTACAGCACAAACACTAAGTCATCTACTAAACAAAGCAATGCAGTCTCACAATGAAAACTTAGCATTAAAACTTCTCTGCTCTTGAAACTCACATTCATTGAAACAGCATTGAAACCCACATTCAAAGAAAATACATTTTGCCAGTGGCAGATAAAGATTAATTTTGGGCTGTTTTCAAATCATAGGCCCCTTGCATATGAAACATACATGTGCTCTTTGATACACTTTCCTCATTGTACTAAATTATATTCCTTGTACAATATATGACAGTTGTTAGAGGGCGTTTTAAATTTGTTTTGAACATTTTTCCAGTAAACAATGAAACAAAATGCATGCACCCATAATGACAAAACTGCCCAGTTCAGAACATTTCTCATAAAAGTCTACTCAGACTTCCGCAGTCCACCATTATCAGTAAATATGCACAATTCTACAGTCCACCATTATCAGTAAATATGCACAATTCTACAGTCCATTATCAGTAAATATGCACAATTCTACAGTCCATTATCAGTAAATATGCACTATCTCTGAAGAAGTAAAAGTCATCTAAATAATTCCACATTAAAGAAATCTGTAACTAATGAAGAGGTTGCTGCTAGCAAACACCTTTATATTTCATGGTTTCATCGAAAAATAAAGTACCTGTTGCCCCTCAGGAATAAATTGCCTATATTACATTAAAAAAATGATAAGCTAGTAATATTGCAAGAGGAAATGGATGGCAAACTGTTAACGAACTCATAGTTAGTATCTTCACCTAGGAGAACATTCTCAGTACAGCAGCATCCACCCCTTGTGGGAGTAGAACCCAGAGCCTTCTGCATCAAAGACAAGTACACAACTTGTTGTGCTATAAACAAGGCAAACCAACTTCACTTAAGCAGCACTAAACTTCTGTTCCCCTGCAGCTCTCAGCTCCTTGTAAAATCTACTCAATACTCAGCTTTGCAGCACAAGAAAACTGGAAAAAGCCAAAATGTATTGGGGGGGGGGGGGGTCAAAAGCCCAAAAACCAGGGACACAAACATTGCTTGTATAATCTTGGAAAGTTGCTAGAACCATACATTTTACTACCAAGCTCCTTGTGCAAAACAGAGCAACATACCACTACGCCAAATCAGCTGCTTTGTAAAAGAGGAAGACTGAAACTTAAATGGCTATCATTTAGTGAATTCAGTTCTCACCATAGCTGTCAACCTCTTAGTACAAAACACCTGGACAAACCCAGTCATGAGGGAATACAGCCCTCAAACATTCAGTGAATTCAGTTCTTGCCATAGCTGTCAACCTTAGCACAAAAGACCTGGACGAAGCCAATAATGAGGGAATGCAGTCCCAAAAATAGGGGCAAATTTCAAATATTCATCTTATAAACTTAGAAAATTGCTAGAATAAAAGGTTGTGTTACGGTTGTGTTACTATGTATTTTCTGAAGAACATGAAGTCTGAAATTCAAATGCCTGTCAATTTTACTGCTGACAGAATAAAAACAATTTTCAGCAGAGACCCAGGGAGAAATACTGCAGACACGTCTTTGTAAAATGACAGGGCACCAGAGCAAATCCACACAAACACAGGGAGGAGATGCAGACTCCACACAGAAGGCACCCCAGCCAAGAATCAAACCAGAAAACCTATAGCTGTGAGGCAATAATACTACCACTGCACCATCAAATATGCAAGGAGTTAAACATTCAGAAACTGAAGTCTGAAATTCAAATGCCTGTCAATTTTATTTAACATTTGTTAATCAGGACAGTCTGACTTGGAACAAAAAAAAACTTCAGCAGAGGCCCAGGAAGAAATAATGCAGACATGTCTTTGTAACATGGGAGGACACAAAAGCAAACCCACACAAACACAGGGAGAAGATAAAGACCCCACAAAGAAGGCACCCCAGCCAAGAAGCAAACTTGAAAACCTGCAGCTGTGAGGCAACAATGCTACTACTACACCATCAAATATCAAGCATTACAGCATTTACAAACCACAGATATTATGAGGAACAGATCAGATCAAACATGAGGCAAAAATCTGCAGTTTTCTTTTCACAAATGGTGGTGGGTAGGGAATTAAGGTCTTTAAAACCTGCATACAAGGTACAGGATTCAAGCCTGAGGTATTCCCTACCACACACATAAACACCTGTAGTAGCAAACCACAAAAACTAAATATACTGCATTGGGTGCCAAACAGTTGTCATGAGAGTCCAATCAAGACAAAATGAAGTGTAGAAGAATAAAAATATTTCAATGCATTGGCTGCATGACAGCTTAATATCTGGATGGAAACAAAAAAGGTTGTGAGGCATGAAGAAATAAATTACTTTTTTTTAAATACATTAATGGAATGCCAGTCAAAATCAAGTATAAGAAAAACAAGCAGCACTCAACTCAAACCACTTCTTGCACTGCAGTTCTAATTATAATTTATATTCAGCTTTATTAAAGTAACAAGTAACATGCCGAAAGTAGAAATCTCTGATGCCCCCACTTGTAAAAATGTTCCTTATCCAAAAAAAGACCTGCTGCCTGACATCTACTTGTTTCATGGGGAAAACATGATCAAAGTAAAAAATGAAAAGCAAACAAGAAATAAGCTCAAGATACATTGCTTAAAAGGATTACTGTACAGGTTATAGACCACACTATTGGCATTCGGTTTATGGTTAAAGCCTGCAGAGATGACTGTAAGTCTCCAAGTGTAATGAGACTCTTAAAATAATGTAATTCTGTCCTTTATTACAAATACTGGCATATGCATTTCAATACCCAAGGCTTATACATTATCTAGTTAAGTATTCTCTACATGGCAACAGAAAGGCTTTCAATGTTGGCAATTCTTTAACAGTATGCTTATTAAAGCTTACTTGCATCTTGCAATCTCAGCCAAGCTTACCTGATGGTCATTAAAGTATTGCTACTTAAACACAGAGCAACATGCACTTTGAGTAATAAGCATAAATCAACAGTACAAAAATATGACAGAAACCAGACCATTCTGCAAAAATCAAGGACAGATGAAAAGCCACTCTAGTACTTGTGTCTACCTTGGATGGGTGGGATTCTCTGCACATTTACACTGCATAACTACTCCTTGCCTTGCTTGACACATCCAGAGTCACTACATGGGGAGTGGGGTGTAACAAGTATGTCACAGTTTGAAATGTCTCTGGCTGACTTGTGATGGCCCTGACACATTTGTCATACCTCTCAACCTCAGAGCAAGAAATCTGGACAAAGCCATACAAAGAAATGGGACAAAGGCCCAAAAATAAGGACAATTTTTAAAATATCGCTCTTATAACCTTAGAAAGCTAATAGAGGTCTTGCATTAGTATGAATTTTCTGAATGGTATGAAATCTGAAACTCAAATGTCTGTCATTATTTTCTAACTTCAGTCTTTAATTATTTGTCACTAATTTGCCAAAAACACAATTTTATGAAAAATGGACCAAAAATGTGATGTAAAATATAAAATAGCAACACAATACAGCTGGGAACCTGTCAAAGAAGGGACACTTTAATATTAGTACTGCTAACTTGAGCAGCTGACAAAATAAAATAATCTACATGCATTTCTGAAATAAAAGTAATCTGATTATTACAGTTATTTCTTAATTATAAACCCTCCATGTTTTCTTCCAAAATTGCTATTTTGCGGAGGGATCTTTAGGGGAAGAGCAACATTTTGAGTCAAAATCAGGGACAGTTCAGAGGTTTGGCTATGCCTAATTCTATAAAGCAATTTATTTGCATGTACCTCTCAACCTGTTAATGCAATAAATCTGGACAAGGCCAGATATATTGGGGAACATATAAACAGTACTAAAATTGCTCTTCTATAAACTGGGACATAAATCTGGACAAGGCCAAATATATTGGGGAACATATAAACAGTACTAAAAAAATGCTCTTCTATAAACTGGGACAGTTGATAGAACAGGTCTTACTTTAGCATGCATTTTTCTGAAGGTTATGAAGTCTGAAACTAGGTGTGTCATTATTTAGTGACTTAATTCCTAAATGATTTGCCAGAAAACCACAAATTTTTATGAGGAACAAATCAAAAATAAGAAGCAAAAAATCTATTCATTCTTTGAAAATCTGGACAGTTGGGAGGTATGGTTCAGCTGGGGGTGTCTAAGTTTGCCGCCCTCCCCCTCACAAAACCCTGGTCGAATGGAGCTTCCCTACAGCCATTCCAATGATCCATTACTTTGCTATTTCTCTCCATTTACCATAAACACTAATGTGCATATTGATTTACTTCTATGATGATTTGAACTTCATTTGAAAGTTTTATTTTTGCATTTTACAGCACAAACACTAAGACATCTGCTAAACAAACTTGGCATTAAACCTTCTCTGCCCTTGAAACTCACATTCACTGAAACAACATTAAAATCCACATTCAAAGAAAATACATTTTACTCGTGGCAGATAAAAATTAATTCTGGGCTGTTTTCAAATCATAGGCCCCTTGCATATGAAACATACATGTGCTCTTTGATATACCTTCCTATTGCTTTGAACATTTTTCCAGTAAACAATGAAACAAAACTGTCCAATTCAGAACATTTCCATCATAAAAGTCTACTCAAACTTCTACAGTCCACTATTATCAGTAAATATGCACAATTCTACAGTCCACCATTATCAGTAAATATGCACAATCTCTGAAGTAGTAAAAAAGTCATCTAAATAATTCCACGTTAAATAAATCTGTAATGAAGAGGTTGGTGCTAGCAATCACCTTTATATTTCATGGTTTCATCGAACAATAAAGTGTCTGATGCCCTGTGGAATAAATTGCCTAAATTACATTAAAAATAAGCTAGTAATATTGCAATAGGAAATGGATGGCAAACTGATAACATGCTCATAATTAGTATCTTAACTTTCAGTACGGCAGCATTCACCCCTTATGGGAGTAGAACCAACAACCTTCTGCATCAAAAGCAAGCACGCAGCCTGTTGTGCTATTAGCACTAAACTTCTCTTCCCCTGCAGCTCTCAGCTCCTTGTAAAATCTACTCAATACTCGACTGCATCTCAAGTTTGCAGCACAAGAAGTCTGGAAAAAGCCAAATTTATTGGGGTGGGTCAAAAGGGCAAAAACCAGGGACACATTAAACATTGCTTGTATAATCTTGGAAAGCTGCTAGAATAAAATGCTGTGTTACCACGGTACCACCATACATTTTACTGCCAAAGTCCCTGTGCAAAAAAGAGTCAGAACATACCACTATGCCAAATCACCTGCTTTGTGAAAGAAAAATGCTGTGTTACCACCGTACATTTTACAGACAAGGTCCCTGTGCAAAACAGTCAAGAGCAACATACCACTATGCCAAATCAGCTGTTTTGTGAACGAGAGGAAGACTGAAACTTAAATGGCTATCATTTAATTAATTCAGTTCTCACCATAGCTGTCAACCTCTTAGCACAAAACACCTGGACAAACCCAGTAATGCGGGAATACAGCCCTCAAACATATTCAGTGAATTCAGATCTTGCCATAGCTGTCAACCTTAGCACAAAAAACCTGGACAAAGCCACTAACAGGGTATTACAGTCCCAAAAATAAGGAAAAATTTCAAATAGTCATCTTATAAACTTAAAAAATTGCTATAATAAAAGGTTGTGTTACTATATATTTATTGCTAGAATAAAAAGTTGTTTAACTATGTATTTTCTGAAGACTATGAAGTCTGAAATTCAAATACCTTTCAATTTTACTTCTGATGGAACAAAAACAATTTTCGGCAGAGGCCCAGGGAGAAATACTGTAGACACTTCTTTGTAAAATGGCAGGATACCAGAGCAAATCCACATAAACAAGATGGAGACTCCACAGCCAAGAATCAAACCACAAATCCTGTAGCCATGAGGCAACAATACTGCCACTGCACCATCAAATATGTAAGAAATTAAACATTCAGAAACCTGAAGTCTGAAATTCAAATGCCTGTCAATTTTATTTAACATTTGTTAAACAGGACAGTCTGACTTGGAACAAAAAAACAATTTTCAGCAGAGGCCCAGGAAGAAATAATGCAGATATGTCTTTGTAACATGGGAGGACACAAAAGCAAACCCACACAAACACAGGGAGAAGATACAGACCCCACAAAGAAGGAACCCCAGCCAAGAATCAAACCTGAGAACCTGCAGCTGTGAGGCAACAATGCTACTACTACACCATCAAATATCAAGCAAACAGACCCCACAAAGAAGGAACCCCCAACACTGCTATTACTACACCATCAAATATCAAGCAAACAACCCAACAAAGAAGGAACCCCAGCCAAGAATCAAACCTGAGAACCTGCAGCTGTGAGACAACAATGCTACTACTACACCATCAAATATCAAGCATTGCAGCATTTACAAACCACAGATATTATGAGGAACAGATCAGATCAAATATGAGGCAAAAATCTGCAATTTTTTTGCAAATGGTGGTGGGTAGGGAACTCAAGTCTTTAACACCTGCATACAGGGTACATGGTTCAAGCCTGAAGTATTCCCTACCACACCACCTGGGGCATTTTCACACACACACATACAATAATCCAAAGACCCACAATCCAAACCCTTCCTGACGAGAGAGACTGGTGTTGCGGTCCGGCCCTGATGCATTTTCCCAGCGAGTAAGTGCACAGACGTCTCCTCATGTTTTCCTACCTGGACTGCCGGACTGCCTGGAGCATGCGCAGTAGTCTGGACTACTGTGCATGCACGAAGTCTGTGAATCTTAAAATTTTTTTTTAATTTGTTTTTAGTTCTTTTGTTGAGGGGCTGCAGTCCGGCAGTCCAATAGCATGGGCCGCCCCTGTTGCCTGATATGTGGAGATATAAGAGATGTTGGACTACTTGATCATTAATGGCCTGAAGGGCAAGACATGGATCACCCATGGAATCTATAGGACACTGACTAAATTGATAGTGCTTCCAGCCTCTCTTGGTAGCTCTTCTTGTCTTTTAGGCCTATGATCATTCTAGCTAGGAAACTCTAGGGTCTTTTCATTTGCTTGATATGCTTAGTATGATTCCAGAAAGTGTATTATTTTCATTAATAAGTTTTATTTATGTAGAACATAGAGGGGTAAGAACTTCCTTTGATCTAGATGAATCTAGATGAAATACCTTTTGAAATCAGCTGTGACAGGTAAAAATAATTCCCAATCAGTTTTGCAATGTGATGGACCAGGACAAAGGAATTATGTCCTCATATTCCAAGATGATTCAACACAGTTTTATTTTAAAGTGGGGTGTTGTCTATACTATTTAATAGATGAAGGGATAGTTTTCCAAATGTGACAATATTTAATTTTAATCTGCTTTCTTAGTACCAATTATTAACGTGTGAGCTCTAATTGCAGCTTCTGCATATTGATGGAGGACTTGAGAATGATATGAAGTGTGTAGTCATGTGTAGTTTGTAATCTAGATCTGTAAACAATATGCAAAACAGTAAGGGTCTCAAAACAGAGCCCTGAGAGACACCACAGGTCACCTTCCTATTTATGGAGGATGCACCTGTTACCTTCACTATGCTGAGTTCATCCTTAAACAAGTTTCTATATATCTAACTATACAGGAGCTAATTTGGAGCTCATTTTGCTTGTTTATTATGCTACCATGTGGTATGGTGTCAAAAGCGTTAGGGTCTGCTATATGGACAGCATGTCCACTGTCCACAGCTTGTGTTAATCTCTAAAAATAAGTTGACCAAATTCAATAGGCAGTATCTACGCTTAATAAAGCTGACCCACTAAGGGCAAAACCTTATACAATTTTTGATATGATTATCAATTAGGTCAGTTATGATATATTCCATGGCTTTGCAGATGAGACTAGTCAGACTAGCTGGTTTGTAGTTTCTGGGGACAGTTTTGAGCCCACTATACTTCAAGTGTCAAACCAGTGGCTGAGCTCAGGTTGAGTGGGTTTAATGGGGCATGGTTTGTACTGTTTATCGAGTAATTGGGTATATTATCAGCCTCCATGGATATTGTACTATTTTTCATTTGGGAGAATAGCTTTAGCAATTGTTCTTTGGTTGAGATGGGGTTTGAGTTTGGATATGTGGTTTTGTATAGTTGTTTCTATGGAGAAATTTGCACTGAATAGAATATATAATATGAATAGTATATTGGCTATCTCTACTAGATGCAAGTAGGCAGTGCCATTTTGGATAAGCTCTGAGCAATGCTGGGTGTTATTCCTTACTTTCCTAATGTAATTAAAGAAGGAGATATAATTATATTTAGTTTCTGATGCTATTCTGTGTTCATGGGATACCTTCATATTCCTTTTTGTTATTAACATATTTTTTTTATTTTTGAAAGAAGCATCAACAATATACCCACAATGAAGATTATGCAACATTTATTTATTTTATTTTATTTTACATTTGTTGACTGGGTAAGCCTGATTGAGCTAAGTATCCCTTTTTTCAGGGGAGGCCTCACAGTTTTACAATTTTACTGTTAACAGTGTAAGCGGGTTACAATATATATATATATATATACAATGAAATCTGCAATATTAATTCTAACATATTAAATACATTGAGACATATCCAGTTTCCTTTTCTAGTGACACTGCTTTCTAATTATTGTAATGTTCTAATACTTGATTTAATTTGTCCCATTCATTATAAAATTTTCTCTATCAATTATTGCAGAATCAACAGCAATTTCTGTGTTGCATACGTCAATGGCTAGTTTGGTGACATCTTTAAAATTTGGTACACACTCATTTTACCACTTTAGAGTGATTACTTTCCTTACCACCATTAATAAAGTCCAAGACAAAGAAAATTGTTTAGGAGCTATACAAGCAGGAAGTGGTGCATTAGTTAATCTTAGTGATTCAGCTAACGCACATCTTTCTGACCATAAGCAAGAGAAATTTTGGAAATCTTCCAGAAATTTCTTAGTTTCTCACCAATAAAATATATGACATCAATGAGCTTTTTAAAAGCTTTTTAATATCTCCAACATGACAGACCATTTGTCTTAAAAATGTTGTTTATTTTATAAGGCTTCCTAAAAATTCTATTTAAATATTTCCATGCAAATACTCTCCAATAAATACTTTAAGGAGTAGAACCTGTTCATTTTAAATTTAATTATTTATATTCATTATTATTTACACTATCTAGATTGCATTTTGAAAGATAATCCCAAAATGTGTAATTTAATTTCAATTCCAGTCCCACTATTCATTTATTCAATTTAGAAAGTAATGGTCTAAATTTCTTTTTCCTACTAACAATTACAGAAGATATTTTGAAAGTCGATAATTATCTTTCAACATCTTATTCATCCTATTTTTTTTCTTAAATTTTAGTCCTAAGTTTATATGTTATCACCTTATAAGAAAAACTTAAATGTCATTACAATTTCATTGTTGTCTATCATGTATTATTCTACCAAGAATCATAAAAGTAAATATTTTTTTTTTTTGGAATAACATTTGACAAAATAGTTTGCTCTTATATTCCTAAGAGTATGCCATTGAAAAAATAATAAAAAATATTAAAGAAATATGTATATTATTTTATTTTTATTTATTTATTTATTGTCATTTGTTAACCGGATTAGTCTGACTGAGCTAGGGGCTGATTTTCAGTGGAGACCCGAGGAGAAAAGCTCCAGATACAAGTAACAATATCACAGAAGTATTACAGAGATATCACAAAAATAGTTATGTTTACAATGATATAGTTTCAAGTAGTTATTATTTATTTATTTATTTATTTATTTTATTTTACATTTGTTGACCGGGCTAGTCTAACTGGATACATGTCCATTTTCAGTAGAGGTCTGGGGAGGTAAGCTCCAAGATATAACTATGATGTTAACAAGATAGCAAAATAAGGTAACATTAACAATACAAAAACAAAGTCATATTTACAATTCATATTACTGGTTTTCGCAGTAAAAAAAAATAAATAAATAAAAATTCAGCAGTGCAGAGTACAGGCATAAGATAGCATGCTAGTACAAAGCAAGATGTTCTAGAGGGAGATAGTATTGTGGTTAATAAGGAAGGAAATTACAGATAATGAGATGAAGAGATAGGAAGAACAAAGTAGTTACAGACGTATAGCTAGTCAGGTTTAGTACATGGGCATAACCAGTGTGTTCTGAGGAGCACTTTCAATTTGTTTTTGAAGCATGATACTGAGGGAAGTGAGGAGAGTTCACGGGGGAGGAGATTCCAGGCTTTTCCAACAATATTAGAAAAGAGGGAGTCACCAGCCTTGTTGTTTGGTTTAGTGGTAAGTACTAGAAGTCTCTGAGAAGACCTTAAGGATTTCAGGTTTTTATAGGGAGTGATGAGTGTGGATAGAATAGGGGTATTGGAAGGTTTGTAAAGAGTGTTGTGGGCTATGGATAGTTGATGGAATTTAATCAGATTTTGTAGTTCAAGCCATCCCAGCTGCTTTAAATTAATGCAATGGTGGGTTCTAAATGGGTGTCCTGTAGCAAATCTGGCAATGTTATTGTAGGACATTTCCAATTTGCTAAGATTATTTTTAGATAGATTGGTGACAATGGGAGAGGCATAAAGAAGTGAAGAGATTAGATGAGTGTGTGCTATAGTAGTTTTTGCTGAAGGTAGGAGGAAAGATTTAATCCTATAGAGAGAGCCTAATTTTTTGTTGACAATTTTTATAGTATTGTTGATATGGATATCAAAGTTTAGATTGTTGTCTATGGTGATACCTAATAGTTTGGTGGTAGGTTCTGGGGATATAGTAGTTTTATTGGTAGAGATAAGTGAGAAATCAAGAGGAGAGGACTTATTGGTGGGAGAGAAGAGGTGTTTAGTCTTTTTGAGGTTAAGGAGAAGGCAACTATGTGTGAACTATTTTTCAACTGTGTTAAATACTTGTTGGGTAAGAGATTGAAGTTCAGAAGAGGTGGTAGCTGAGCATATCAGAGTGGAGTCGTCTGCATATTGAATGCGTGTGGCTTGGGGGATGGCAAGGTGAAGGTCGTTGATAAATATGGAAAAAGGTAGAGGTCCTAGGATGGAACCTTGGGGGACACCAAGGTTGATGGGCAGATGAGAGGAAAGAGACTTGTGCCACAGTACGGCCTGTTGTCTTTTAGATTTATCTAATGACAGGGATTCCAGCATTTTGATAAGGATTTGATGATTTACCATGTCAAAAGCTTTAGACAAGTCAATGAATAGTGCTGAAGAAAGGTTGTTAAGATTGTGGTTTTTGTTGATACAATCTGTGAAGGAGAGAAGGGCTGTGGTAGTGCTATGTGAAGGTCTGAAACCATGTTGACAGTTGGAAAGTAAATTATTTTGGGTTAGATGGTCAAGTAATTGTTTATGAATGCATTTCTCCATGATCTTTGCCAAAGGTGAGAGAAGGGCAATGGGATGGTAGTTGGACAGTTCAGTGGAGTGTTTGCCTTTATGGAAGTTGATAATATGGGAAATTTTCCATAAACTGGGGATATGACTTTCGATAATAGCTCTATTGATCAGAATAGAAATGGGATAAGCAATAGCTTTGGCTGATAGTTGTAGGAATTCAGTGGGTAGTTGGTCTGCTGAGGGTGAACATGGTTTTAGTTTCTGTAAAAGGGTTAGAATATATGTTGTTGGGACAGGTTAAATATGAAAAGTAGGGGGTAAGGTTGATTTGTAGGAAGGCAGAGTGAAATTATTGGGTGATAGTTGACTAGCTAGAGTTTGTATAACATTAGTAAAAAAGCTATTAAAAGCATTAGCTGTATTCATTGGATTTTTGTGGTCAGTATTTTGAGGGTCTGGGGTAGTAGATTGACCAGGATGAAGTAGCTGGTTAATGCTAGCCCAAAATTGTTGTGGGTTGTTTTGATTAGTTTGTTGGGATTGCAGGTAGTAGTTTCTTTTATCAGATATTATAGCTTTTTTGGTTTCATTTCTTAGTTGTCTAAATGTTAGTTGGTCTATAGGGTTTTTAGTCTTCCTCCATTTTGCCCAGAGTTTGTTTCTAAGATTTATTTTGTGTTTCGTTTCTTTTGAAAGCCATGGAGCTGATTTGGTTTTGAATCTAATTAATCTAGTTGGAGCATGGTGGTTGAGAATGGCAAGGAAGTTGGAGTTAAAGTAATTAACGGCTTCATCTAAAGGAAGGTTAAGTAAGGGAGACCAGTTGCATGCTCTTAGTTCCATTTGGAATAGTTCAGGGTTAAAGTACTTTTTGATCTGATGTTTTTGACAGGTGTTGGAATAGGAGAGGTGATTTTATGTCTGATGATATATGTAAAAAAGTGGTCACTTAAGTCATCAGAGAGGGTTCCTCAGTCATAAATGTGAGGGTGATGGTTTATCAGAATTCAGTCTAATAAGCTAGATTTCTTGTTAGATTTATTTATCCTGGTAGGGGAGGCAATGATTTGGGAATACCCATATAGGTTAATATGGTTTGTGGGGAGGCCGCTGCAGTAGCAGCTCCAGTCAATGTTAGTGTCGCCTAGGATGATGGCTTCTTGGGGCAGGTTTTGGGAAAGCCAGCAAAGAATGTTTTCCATGGTAGCAGTGTTGTTACCGGGTGGTAGATATATACAGATAATATAGATGGCTTTGGCATTGTTAAAATGAAGTTTGGAGATAAGAATTTCTGCATTGGAGTCTATAGGTGGTTTAAAGTTGTGGGTGGTTAATTGTAAGCTAGATTTATATAGGATGATCACCCCACCACCTTTTTTGGATACTCAGTCTAGTCTTAGGATATTATATCCAGGTGAGATGATTTCATTATCTTTGGTTACCGTAGTTATAAATTGTAGGGTTGAAAACATATTTTACTCAGTTTTATTCAAGATGCAGAAAAATAAAACCAGGTACATAGCATCAAATAAATTCAATATACATAACACAAAATAAATTCAATATGCCATAATATATACAGTTTGAGTTTCAACTGGAGAAGGGAGTGCAGTGAGTTAGTTAACATTAAGCCAATAGCAAAACTAGTTGAGACACACCACGACTATAAGAAGTTGACCAGTTATTGAGATGAAATGCAACAAACAAAAATAACACATTCCCAGTAAGCGCTTTCACATTCCACATGAATGCTTCATCAGACTGTTAAACATTCATGTGGAATGTGAAATCGCTTATTTGGGAACATGTTATTTTTGTTTTGTTGCATTTCATCTCAATAAATGGTCAACTTCTTATAGTCATGGTGTGTCTCAACTAGTTTTGCTTTTGGATTTCTTCTGTTGCTGTCTTGGAGGCACCTTACCCTTGGCTGTGATTGTTTTTGGATATAGTTCACATTAATGCCATGTTGGCAAGAACCTGGTTAAGAATATTAACACATTTCCTTGTAGATCTTGTCCCCATCTTTATAGCTGAATTACCCCAGGTGGTTTTAAATTCTTCTTTATGAAAACTAGAAAATAAGATTAACAATAATGGACCCAAGAGAAGCATCTTTCTTTTTACTTAGAGTTGATAATCTACAAACTCTGTCTATACTATGTGAAAATGCCTCAGCAAGACTCAGAATCCTTGCAAACAATGAAGTAAGGAAGTTAACCATGTTGCAGCCTTCAATATTCTCAAGAACTCCATATATTCTTAGATTATTTCTCATCTCTCTACTTTATACATAATCCATTTTCTTCAACAATCAGGTATTTTGCTTTAAGAGAAATTCAGTTTGTGTTTCTTCTCCATTAAGTCTTCTATCAAAGTCATTCAAGGTTTTGTTGATATCTATACATTTTCTATACATATTCTGTTGTTTGATTATAACCTTTAACATGTTTATTTGCTTACTATAGTCTTTGCTGATAAAGTCCATTTGATTGTCCTGTTTATCTATCTTTACTGAAATTTCTTGTCTACTTGTGGTTAGACTTTGAAGTTCTTTTTTCATATTATTCTTCTGAGATTGAGTTTTAGAGTTAATCGTTTCAGTGTTTTGAAATAATTCAAAGACAGGAATTTGAAGAAATAACAAGAAATAACTGTAGAGAGTTCTATAAACTATTGTAATATCAATGTATGACCAGAATAATGAAATTTAGACCACAGTAGAACTGTTTTCCCTGTCCAGTTTTTTTTTAAATCTGAGGAGCTTCTTATTAGTCTTAGTAACACACCACCATCTTCTCTCATAATCCAGATGCCTTCATTTTACTGATGGTGCTTTTTAATTCCTTTAATAGTTTTTTCATACTGTGATTTGAAGTAGGTTTTCTATACAGTTTAAGGAATTTTACCTCTTTTGTTGCGTTATTTATTAATGCATCTAGACCCCAAGGTTGAATAATTTTAAACCTCCTATTTTGGATGGTTCTGGTAGGGGCTGCCAGGTCAATGCATTTATCTAGGTGCACATAGTTTGTCTGTTTGTTTGAGTAACTACTTCTTGTATTGGTATCTTGAGTAATACTGTTAAACTTGAATTTAGAGACATCATTATAGAATTGTAGAAGGTTTGTATGCTTAATGTCTGAACTTTGTAATGTTTGCATCCAATTGTTTGGAGATTTTGAAGGAAAATGTTACCAATTTCAGTTTCAACGGGAGAAGGGAGTAGCAGTGAGCTAGTTAATATTAATGCCATTTTGGGAAGAACCTGGTTAAGAATATTTTCCTTTAATGGGTTCCTGAAAAATTTGTTCAGGGAGTTTTTGTTTATATAATCATGGAATCGTTGGGCATAACCTATGGCTGAGTTATAGGTATCTCCGTTTATTGTTGGGTAGTTAAGCCTACTAGGATAATAGAATTCATGATTATTTGAAGTTCATCCTAACATGGATTTCTGGGAACATGGGGGTCTATAACATGTTATGATCTCATAGTTTTTTTTTTTGTGTGATTTGATCTTTATTAGTTCAGTTTGTGGGTCTCTAAGGATCTGCCTAGAAGTGATATGGACCCTAACAAAAATTAATACTCTACTGCACTTACCATTGAGCCAAAAGGTGTGCTAGGTACAAAAACCTGGAATGGAGGGAGAGATTCTGTACTTCTAAAGCATGTTTCTGTAATAACACAAACCTGTACTAAATGTCTTTATTAATGTAAATTCTGTTTCTGTACTTCTAAAGCATGTTTATGTAATAACACAAACCTGTACTAAATGTCTTTATTAATGTAAATTCTGTATTGTATGTGAAATGCCTTGTATGTGGAGCTTTTCTCCCTGGGACTCCACTGAAAATGGGCACTTCTGGCCCAGCTGTACCATCCCCGTAAACAAATGCAAATAAATAAATATATGTACTCCAAATGTAGCAAGACCTCAAAATCAGGCAAATTTTTATTTACACTTCTAGTATTGACATGGTCTGATGCTTAATTTGGGGTCTATATTAGAACATTGAATTTTCAGAACTTTAAATGTTGCAATATCGACCCCTATTCAGCGAAAGCTTAAAACATCGAACATAGAGAACAGTGTTCCAAAACACATACACACAACACAAGCACACCAAACAAACAGCAATCCACACACATACATCTAAAATCTTACACCTAACCCTACACTAAACTATGCACACACCCCTAACTATCCACTTACCTTAACCCAAACCCTAACACTAACGTCTGTCACTATCGCACACTCACCCACGCCCTAACCCTGACCCACCTACCCCGCCCTAACCCTCACGTCCACACAGTTGCACACTTACCTGACCTGCGACCTAACCCTAACTCACCTAACCCACCCTAATCCTCACGTCCACACAATCGCACACATACTTAACCTGCACCCTAACCCTAACTAACCTAACCCACACTCAATCGCACACTTACCTGAACCATAACTTTCCACCACAGCACTGAAAATACTGAAGCAACATAAACGGACAACCAAATTCTTTCCCTAGAAAAAAATTTGGTTTTCTGTTGCTTCGATATTTTCAGCTTTCACTGAATAGGGGTAGATATTAGAACATTCAAAGTTTTGAAACTTTGATGTTCTAATATTGACCCTTAATTTGTTATTGTTAGATTATCATAATGGGAGATGATGGTAGACAACCACATTTGCTTTGCCTGGATGCACTGCACCTCTTGTTCCAGGGATACTACATAGAGGATAAAGCTTTTGTTGTTTTTAGAATACCTTTTCATGCAAAGTCCAGCTAACAGGTCTTCTAATGGAAATAGTGTATGATAGCTTACTATGTAATGTGTTGAATGCAATGGTGGTGTGGGCTGCTCACTGGTCATCGTTTATGAGAGGGAGACCTCCCATTTGGATAACTACTTGTATAACTCACATATAGGTAGAGATGAGCTAAGGAATTATTCCTTTACTTTGAGCATCAGGCTGTTGTAACACTGGCTGAAGATATTATGTGCTATGAGGCTGGCAGCTGAGGCTGAACAAGGTGGCTGGTTGCCGTTCTGTTTTAGTCCAAAAATATAGTCATTTATTAAAACGTGGCTTGCATTTCTAGTGTAAACACGGGTAAATAATAATAGGGGAATATGTCTCATATTTGTAGTGAAAGAGAGAAAAAAAGTAATCAAGATGGGATGAACAAGAATAGTTCCTGGTTATCTAATATAGTACTGGGCTATAAGACAGTACTGTTGAAGAAATAGTTTACGAATAAGTCTGTGGTCTTATAGTTGGAGTGAGAATGACTAGGTTTGTTTGTAATGAATATGACCCTGAAAGCGCCTGCATCTATCTAGTACAGCATTGCATGACACTAAGAAGAGGCAGTCAACACTGTTTAACAAATCAGTGAAAACAAGAGAACCAATAGAATATCAGGTAGGAATTCAGCCTCAAATGTCTACTTCCTGAATATGTAGCAATTTAGTTCTCTGCCAAATATCCTCTGTCACTATTCTTAGAAGCTAACTTTTCACCAAACACTAACTGAAAATCTTATAAGACAGCAGCAAAATTTAAGAAGGGCAGAGGAAACACTAAATTATTTACAAGAAATGTTTTATCAAAGCAGTGACATCCAGGTCACTGCATAAATATGGCAGACCAGTCTTTTGGCAAACAGTAAAAAACATACTGTAAAACTGAATAAAATAGTCATTGAAATTTTACAATTCACTAGACATCCAAAAGTGAAACAGTACATTCATGCTCTTTAGAGTATGAATCAGTTCAAAATGACAACTTTAATAATTTCCTTCTTGTTAGTGCAATTTTATTATTTTGTTTGTTATCAAGTTTATACATATATACTACTACTACTACTGTTGTTATATCCAAATTTTCCATAAAGTTTAGTTTACAAAAAATGTGTTTTCTTCCATAAAGTTAATTTACAGACTATGGTTTGATCTTACCTTGCTAGACTCATGGTAATATAATAAAATCAGCTATAGGTCATCACATCTTTCAGGGGCTTTGCTTTAATTCTACTGTTTGGTTAAGGGAAAAGCAGCGGCACCTTTAAAACAATGTAATTTGGTCTCTGTTTGGCTGAATCCCTTGGGGAGTAGGACCCACAGTACAGAGGTATTGTTTCATTTGACCTTCCTGCTCTGTTTTGGGTATGCAGTAAAGGAAAATAAGTGATATGTCTTCTGTGATGATGTTAACGTATACCTTTGAATGGTATTGTGGGGTCTACACCTGCCACAGAGGGCAGCAACTATTTTTTTCAAACTAGTTTGTGATAGAGAAGTGTTAATATGAAAATGTTTTTAATACACATTTAAGGAACATGTCTATAGCAGTGGTGGTGCTGCGGTAGCGTTATCGCCTCACAGTAAGATGCTGTCCAGTTCGATTCTTAGCTAGAGCATCTTCTGTGTGGAGACATGCGTGAATGGGCATTCCTTCATTGAAAGTTGTGCGTCAGAGCTGGCAACTCGGCATGTAAAAATCTACTGCCAATCATTAGCGGACCGGAGTTCCACTGTGGCGACTCCTAACCATGAAAAGCTGAAAGACACAACATTTAAGGAACATGTCTGTAAACTAATAAATATTTACATTGCTTAATAGTCTTTGCTCTCCTTTCTATTTATCAGATGTTAAGTGTTCTTTTGTTTTGAGTGTATACTGGAATTTTTTTTTGCTAAAGAATGATTGATGGATATAAATTAGTTTCTTCTACAAATACTCACATGTTCTACTATTCTTGGTTTACACATTGATATAATTACAGCATTCCACAGAATTAGTTTTATAGCATTATTTTCCTGACAAGGATAAGCTATTTAATCTGTTTTCTAAATTCTGAGCTGTATACACAGGAAACAAAAGATCCACATCTGTCTAAAACAAAACAATTACACTTTAGCCCCAGTTATAATCCTTACTGGTAAATGCAGGGGTTGTGGGATTAGAAAGGTCTACATTCTTATACAGTGATTTAATTAACAGATTAATGAGGCAGTTTCATTTTTTTAAATAAAGCCAGTTGATGCTTAACTGAGCTTCAACTTTTCAACTTTTTGTTATGGTTTCAATAATGATTGTTTCATGTGTGTGGTTTTGTGATTCATAACCAACATTTCTTAAGTTCCTACATTTAATTGTACTTCTTTTACAAGAATCTTAGGAATTAGTTAAAAAATCCCTAGTATCTTTGGTATATTCTTAAGAAGCTATGGGCTTGGTATTCAAATGTTTGTGCTTTGGAAAAAGCAGAAGTAATATACTTCATCATTTGCCCCCAATTCTAAAGTTAGATAGTGCAAATCAAATGCATACAGGCCAGATCAGACCAAAAAGGATTATGCAGAGTGATTTAGGCATAATGTTACATTCAGAAAGTATTTTGAAATGGCACTTTAGTATGCTGATTAGCACAGTGCAAGTTAACGCCTAGGAAGACACGTTATAAATGAAGCAAAATGTATGCACATTAGCAGAAGTTAGGTTGCATGGATGAACTTTAGCTTTATTTACCTGCTGTTGGCATTCACTGTACAGTGGACAGCAGCAGTTTTTTCTAGTGCATTTAACATGTCAAATGCATGACAGTATTAAGATGAACTGCACTGTGATGATGCCTAGTTTTACATGACTATCCAAATAAGAATGCAGTTTTCATGATGAAAAAAATTACACAACATAAGTGCCCAAAAGAATCGAAAGGACCTGGTACTGGTAGTAAACTACAATATCACAAAAAAACAAGAATCTGATCTGATTATGTCTTTTTTGTTTACAGAAGAAAGTGACAAACCTCAGTTTTTTTTTTGTTTTTTGTTTTTACAAGTCTCATTAAAACATATGGGTTTTGGGAAGTTGTCATACTGTTTTTTTTCTTGTTTTATGTTTTCACAATATAAGTGATTAAATCAAACGTATGTATATTTAATGGAGATTTGCAGTTGATCACAGTTTACTGTATTATTTTTAATGTATGTAGTACAACATTTGCAGTAGTATAACAAAATCCATTGTGACAGCACAGTGGTAGCACTGATGCCTCACAGCAAGAGGTTCTCTGGTTCGATTCTCACCTGGAGTGCCTTCTGTGCAGAGTCTACATGTTCTCCCTGAACTTGTGTGGGTTTCCTCCAGGTGCTCCAGTTTCTTCCCGTGTTTCAAAGACATGTGTCTGGGGCATTTCTCCCTGGGCCTCCCCTGAAAATTAGCTTCATCCCAAGTCCAACTTTCCCGGTAAGCAAATGTTAAATAAATAATAAAAAAATAAAAATTGTGAATGAAGAAGATGATACCCCATGATTATGAACCTCCTCTTTCTACCCTACTCCTCCTATGTCTCATTTGCCTTCCCTTACAAGCTTGGAAGCTAAAACACCATCTTATTCCTTTAGCTTCCCCCTTTCTCCATCTTGACTTGCAGTACACTTATCTGAAATTACTAACCTACCTTTTCCTTGCCACCTTTCACATGGAGGTTTTATCCTCTTCTTTGGCCTCAGACTAGTGCCCTCCTTTATGTAGCTCACTCCACGTCCAAAGGCAATATAATGTATTGCTACCTAACCTCTCAACATGTCCTTTTCAGTAAAGAAAGAACTTTGGGAAATATTAGGAGGCTATGGTAATATTTGGTGGTGTAC
Organism: Protopterus annectens; assembly: GCF_019279795.1. NCBI lineage: Eukaryota > Metazoa > Chordata > Ceratodontiformes > Protopteridae > Protopterus > Protopterus annectens. The sequence continues at coordinate 1,107,059,963 of NC_056748.1, read as the reverse complement.
ACAGTGCTGAAAGCATGAAAGGAACGCATGAACTGAGAAAAAAGAATAATGCAGAGATCGATGCTAAAGGAAAAAGAAATGGAGGAAACTATGGAGATGTATAAATTCATGAAAGGTAAAAATGGAAAAGACAATAAAAAAGCAAATGTATGTCTTTCTGAATAAGAGCAAGTAAAAAAAGTGACTCGTAGTTGAAGAGTAGTCTGTAGAAAAGATTTTCATGGAGTGAGAGTGAAATTTGATAGCTACATTTTAGGTAGGGAAAAAGTTTGTAAGAAGAAGAAAGGGTGGAAGATATGTTATGGGGAGGACAGGAAAATATTTAGGGAGAACATGTTAATTGTTAATGTTTATTGCAGCTGCTATAAATAGTTGAAGTATTAAAAGGACTTTAATAAGAATTGTGGTAAATAATTATTTATTATATGAAGATACTACAATACTCTTAAAGAACTGCACATTTCTGAGGTATTGGATAGGAAGGAAAGAAAGATACAGTTTAGAAGATTATGTGGCAGGGGTGGTTTACTTATGAATTGTAAAGAGTTACCTGGTGTTGCAGCTCTATATTTATTTGATAAAAATATTGCTGTAAGTAGGTTGTGGAACTCTGGATGGAGCAGAATCACCACACTCCACTATGGAATTGGGGATGGGGGGGTAGAAAAAATGTTGGGATTAAAAACTCTAACTTTCATTATAGACAGGAACTTTATTATACTTCAGGTTTAAACAGGTTTCAGGAATCAAAATGTGACCTTGGCTTCAGTGGAGAGGAGAAATAATTCCATTTAGACTGTATTGTGCTTCTAGGATAGCAAAGGCGATAGTTGTAACACTGACTTATTCCAGTCATGTGACTCCAGCGATTGAGCATACATTAGTTCTTTTAATCCTTACATGCTCATTAAGGCATGTAAGCATGCATGTGAGGCAATACAGAGGATATAGATCTGTTTTTTTCTAATGAAATATAACTTGTGTCATTTGACTTTAATATCTTATATGAAAACCTCTCTCTCTCATCTCATTCTAAATGATTAGCTCATTACTTAGGCAAACGTTAACAACCTTGATTCAGTTCTGTGGAAAAAATATAGTTCATTAATTTCTTGCAGGTGAGTAGATAGGAAAGTCCCTGTATCAGCGGTTAATTATTTGCAGAAGGAGAAAATAAAGCCCAGGGGGAAACCATGAAATAGTGGGATTCTTGTACACAAAAGCAAGTAATATGGGAGGCTGATACAGATATAGCAGAGTGTGAAACTAGATACCCAGTGTATATAGTTATGCAGTAATAATAAGAAACACCATTAATGTATTTAGATGTAAGCATTTTACAAATTTGTAAATCCAGAGCATTAATAGATTACACATCATTAGTCTTTAGTAATTGCTGTTACTTTATTGTCTAACATTTGAAAATCCTAAATGGACTTTTCAATCATTTCTTTATTTTTTTAATTTCTCCAAATCTTTTGGGTTTCTAATACCGTGACAGGAATGGACCCCATTCCTAAGTCAAAGTGCAATTGAAGTTCATGAAATTAGTATTGTTTCACTCTTTGATGTCAACCAGTAGTGCTCTTCATAGCACCCACAATGTGCCCAGTAATGACTCCTTCTGCAATTCGTACAGGGTTACATGGATTGGTAATGTATCTACATACGATTGTAGATTCTTTTTTATAAGACCCATTGCCCCTACTACTATTGGAACTGTCTGGGTTTCTTTCTATTACATTGCTCTCGTTTCTGCCTGCAAATCCTGATATTTTATGACTTTGTGTCTCTCTGTATGCAAGACACTGTAGTCACTGGATGTGGTGATTTCAATGATCAATGCTACTTTTGTCTTCTTTTCTTGGACCACTATATCCGGTTTTCTATCCTCAATCTTTTGAACTGTTGGTAATGGGTGATCTCATGTGATATAAACTTCATAATTTTCTATGATGCTTTGTGGTTCATGTTTTCAGTGTTTTTCAGCCACTTCAGTACCATAATGATTGCACAATCCCCAGTGCAATAGTCTTGCCACATTATTATGCCTTTCAGTATACAGTCCTTCTGCCATTAGTATGTCACAACCAGCAATGACTTTTGTGACCATTTCCAATTCGGTTTTACAAAACTTAGATTTGTCTGTTTCTCTCACATGTTCAATGGACTTTGTAAACAGCATGTACGCAGCCTAGTATTTTGGGCCGCCAATATTAACCTTTCATCTCTTGGTTTGAATTCACCTCTCCTTAACCATTCATGCATTCAATTCCTGATCAACATGAGGTTCTTCCAGAAGTTTTCTATATTTGCAACTATATTTATGCATTTTCCACATTTCTTGCCTTCTCATCTGGTCCTTCATCATATATTCTTTCTTTTGTTTTTAGGTACATTCAGTTGCTGCCTGATTTTTATCTACATCTGGTTTGATTTCCATTCTTGCTTGGCACCGATATGCTTCTGCTAAATTAAGCAGAGAAGTCATCTTAGATTTATTTTCCTCATGTTTCAAAACTTTCACTACATTCGAGTCTTGTGAGGTCAGCAGATGTGTGGAGTCCCATGATTGCAGATCTATACATGTAATCAATTTCAAGGAGGCCCGTTCTTTCCTTTGGAATGGGAAATACATAATCTTGGTATACACTGATTTTTATAAATCATTTGGTGGGCATGATGTATCCTTCTTGTTTTCCTAAATAATCTATCCAACACATTTTTGGGCCAGTCAGTCACTCCAAAACTATAAGTTAGGACAGGAAGAGCAAACTGATTTATAGCGTGGATTTTGTTCCTAGATGTCAACGCTGTTTTCAGGATTAATTTAAGTCTTGTAAAGTATTCCTGACTATGTTTTATTCACATTTGTTAATTTTTTATTGTTGATCCTTCCTCAATTCCCAAATATTTATACACTCCCTCTTGCTCAAGTTCTTGTATGTCACATTCTTGTCCCAAACTGATGTTTTCCTGGTGCTGCAGTTTTCCTGCTTTAATGATTGCTTTTGCACATTTGTCAAAACCAAATGCCATTCTTATATCATCTGAAAAATATTGATCTTTCATTGTAAGAAGGAAATGATGAAAATTACATAATAAAATGAAGAAGGAAGTTTCTAGGTACTTGCTGAAAGATCTAGACTTTATAAAAAAAACTTGAAGAATCTCATTCTGGACTCTGAGATTTTGCAGGAAGGTATAATGGTCTGGAGTGCCTGGAATAATTTAAAAAATACTTTTAGCTGTAAACAAGAAAATGTGAAGTATTAAAGTTCATAATATTTTAGAGAAATATGTATATATATTCATCAAAAATGGCAAAGCAATAGGGGTCAATTAAATTATAGAAGAGAAGTTTTGGCTAAAAGTTAAAAAAGTGTTTATGGACAAGAATTAAATAGAAAATGTAAAAAAAAATATATTCCTATTTTGTGTGGTAAAAAAAGTCAGTTAACAACATCCAAACCTGGGAATAAAGGTTTTGGAAGAATAGTTGTCTGAGAAAAGAACAATCAGTAAGATGGTAACACTGGGCAAGTCTTGCAAGGATCAATTATTTCGGGTCATTCTGTGTTATTGCAACCTGCGGCAAGAGATACCTCTGGTATTGAGGGGAATTTCACCTCAACCAACCAGAATGGATAGAATTGAGGAAGCATGACCAATTGAGAGGAAGACCAAAAGGAATGGAAGACGACAAAAGGACTAGAAGGCGAAGCAGTGGCCTGCAAATGTGGAGCTGCTCAAAGAACATGAAAAACAAAATGAATAAAGTATAGTAAATCTTTTCAGCTTCACCCTTAGAGATGAAGATACTAAAATTCTGAAGAAAGGTCTGACGTTCATCCCAGGAGGTACGGACACTATTGTAGATGCCATTACTGACTTAAAAACTTTTGTCAGGAACTTAAGCCTTAAACTGATTTTTAAAAGATTGAACTTTGATATTCCCAATGTTTTTAAACTTTCTAGTGTTTTTATACTGATCAATCCCCCTTTGATAAATGTTTAGTGACATTTTTGAAAAAGAACTTTGGGAATTATATTCCCAGAATGAAAAGAATAAATGGTATAACTTGACGCATAGTGAGCATGAAGCTTTTGTTAAACTACGGAGTAATGATGAAATAGTAATAAAGCAGGCTGATAAGGGTGGGGGATAGTTATTATGAACAGGCATGATTATGAAAAATCTATGATGGAATTTTTAAGTGACACATTGACTTTTGCTGAAATTACTTCTAATGATGTGAAGAAATGTATTAGCACAGTAAATATGTCTATGAGCTGCAGATTAATGATGATAAAATGACAGATTTATTTAATTATTTTATTGTGCCCTGCCCGGTCATACCAATAATATATGGGTTCCCTAAGATATGCAAATGTTGTAATAGGCCACCAATGAGACCTATTGTATTTGGGGGTGGGTGGATTACCAAACCCATTTCCATATATCTTCAATCTATTTTTGAAAATTGCTCACAAAAGTAAAAAGTTATATTAAGGACACAGGTGATTGTCTTCAGTATCTCTGTGAATGGTATAAGCCCAACCAGGTATCTGATTATATTTTCATCACAATGGGCATAAAGTCATTATTCTCCACCAAAAAACTCTACACCGCTGAATCTCTGATATCAAATGCCACAGGTTACGAGTTACAATAACCACGATAGTATCCTTCTTTCAAGGCAAACACGTTTATTTACTGTAAACTTAAAATGCGATTACTGAACATACATTTTTCGTCAGGGCTCCTGCTCCAACTTCATCAGAAATACAAACCGCCCCGAGCTAAACACTATTTATGCATCCACCTGATTGAATTAGTTCGTTAATTAATCAAGGTTTAAAATGAAGACCTTAAAGTAACACCAAGAAATACTGCGTGTATATCATTTTATATACTAGTTTAAAATCTCGATATTATTTGAACTTTATTGTTTAAAATCTATTTGAATTTATTTAAAATAAATATGCATAATGAATATGATGTCATACTTTCTAAATTTATGAATTTTATTAATGTATATTAAAATATTTTAAATATAATATGTATCTTGATAAATTTCTGTCACATTTTAATTTTCTTAAATACAACCAGTAAGCCACTATTTCACTTTACTTGATGTGAGTGGACTACTTTAAAACACCCATTCCTACCCTAGACTCTATTATTACTACGTTTTCATGTTTACTGTATTATTAAAATGTACTGGAATACTTCGTGAATATTCGAACATGAAATATGTAAAATCTAAAAATTCTTGTTACCTGTTTAACCTACACAGGTACCTATATAATTTACCATCTAATACATTTATTTATTAAAATAATTTAATTATTGAAATTAAAAATGAACTTGAAATTAGATTTTTGGTATTTAATAAAATATTGTTATTATTTTTATATATGTACTGAATTTAAATTTGATAAATAAATATTTGAATATTTAAAAATCTACATAATAATGCACACATACGTTCATTTTTGTAAATAACAACCTGTGTGCATACATTTATATATATAAGTATCATTATAGATTTATATATTCAACTAAATAAATGAATGTTAATGGTTAGTTAATAATAATAATAATTAATCAACCATGATAAAACTTTGTATTGTGTTTTATATTGATGAATGTGTAAATAGATGTAATAAATAATAAATAATAAATAATTGATTAATAAGTGAACAATGCTTGATATTTATATGAGTGTATGTATGAATTTTTCTGCAGTTAAAATTACTTAAAACATCTTAGTATATTAATATATTCATGTGGAACTTTCATGTATCCGAATTTTTTCTGTCCGAATTTTATCTGTCCAAATTTTTCAATCTTAAAATACATTTCAACGAACACATCTCATTTATGCCTGGGGGCCTACAGGCATTGGTTCTTAGTTGCCATAGAAGTTCTCTTCTTTCTAATAAAAGACTGTCGTTCCCTCCCCTATTGTCTGAAATTATTTGATCAATGACTCTGAAGTTGAATTTATGACCTGGAAAAGCGTCTGTGTGTCTAGCTAAGGCATTTTCCATTCTTTTCACGTTTATATTATAAATATGTTCTCTTATCCTGTCTAATAGTCTTCTGTCTGTCTTTCCTATATAAAATGCGCGGCATAGAACACACTTAGCTAAATAGACTACTTGTTTACTATTACAATTATATTTAAATGTTGAAAAATACTGTTTTCCATTGATACTAAACCTATTACCTTCATCTATATGTTTACAGCAGTTGCACATACAACATTTGTGCATCCCTGCTTGTGTTACAAAGGTGCTGTTTTTCTTTTGTAAAATTTCTTTTAAGTTTTTTCCACATTTATAAATCATTCTAGGTTTACTAGGTAACAGATTACTAAATAAACTGTCATTTAATAAGTATTCCCAATTCTTCAACACAATATTATATATTAATTTTGAGTCCAGGTTGTACGTACAAATGAAATTACAACCTTGATTTTGATTATTTACTTGTATTATAGTTGTTATTGTGTCCTGGTCATTTTCTACTTCTGAGTCCAATTGACTCGCTTGACCTTCCAGTCTCAGAATGGGGACATATATACCCTTGGACCTCTTAAATTTCACTTCCATAAATATTTCATTCAGAAAATCAATTGGATAACCTCTCTGTGTGAAAAAATTGAATATTAAATCACATTCTTTTTCAAATTCATCTTCTGTAGAGGTCAAGCGGGCTGCCCTTACAAGCTGTCCTTTTACCACAGATTTTTTCTGATGATTTGGATGGCAACTGGTAAAATGCAAGTACATGTTCGAATATGTTTCTTTTCTGTAAATTTTGGACAAGTAACATTTCTTCTCATAATCTTTCCTGAGTGAGACATCGAGATAGTCTATTTTGTCTCTGTCATATTTGAATGTGAACTGTAAAAAGTCTGTGGTGTTATTAAAACTTGATAGACAACACTCCATTTGATTTTCAGTCCCTATCTCGATGTCTCACTCAGGAAAGATTATGAGAAGAAATGTTACTTGTCCAAAATTTACAGAAAAGAAACATATTCGAACATGTACTTGCATTTTACCAGTTGCCATCCAAATCATCAGAAAAAATCTGTGGTAAAAGGACAGCTCGTAAGGGCAGCCCGCATGACCTCTACAGAAGATGAATTTGAAAAAGAATGTGATTTAATATTCAATTTTTTCACACAGAGAGGTTATCCAATTGATTTTCTGAATGAAATATTTATGGAAGTGAAATTTAAGAGGTCCGAGGGTATATATGTCCCCATTCTGAGACTGGAAGGTCAAGCGAGTCAATTGGACTCAGAAGTAGAAAATGACCAGGACACAATAACAACTATAATACAAGTAAATAATCAAAATCAAGGTTGTAATTTAATTTGTACGTACAACCTGGACTCAAAATTAATATATAATATTGTGTTGAAGAATTGGGAATACTTGTTAAATTACAGTTTATTTAGTAATCTGTTACCTAGTAAACCTAGAATGATTTATAAACGTGGAAAAAACTTAAAAGAAATTTTACAAAAGAAAAACAGCAGCTTTGTAACACAAGCAGGGATGCACAAATGTTGTATGTGCAACTTCTGTAAACATATAGATGAAGGTAATAGGTTTAGTATCAATGGAAAACAGTATTTTTCAACATTTAAATATAATTGTAATAGTAAACAAGTAGTCTATTTAGCTAAGTGTGTTCTATGCCGCGCATTTTATATAGGAAAGACAGACAGAAGACTATTAGACAGGATAAGAGAACATATTTATAATATAAACGTGAAAAGAATGGAAAATGCCTTAGCTAGGCACACAAACGCTTTTCCAGGTCATAAATTCAACTTCAGAGTCATTGATCAAATAATGTCAGACAATAGGGGAGGGAACGACAGTCTTTTATTAGAAAGAAGAGAACTTCTATGGCAACTAAGAACCAATGCCTGTAGGCCCCCAGGCATAAATGAGATGTGTTCGTTGAAATGTATTTTAAGATTGAAAAATTTGGACAGATAAAATTCGGACAGAAAAAATTCGGATACATGAAAGTTCCACATGAATATATTAATATACTAAGATGTTTTAAATAATTTTAACTGCAGAAAAATTCATACATACACTCATATAAATATCAAGCATTGTTCACTTATTAATCAATTATTTATTATTTATTATTTATTATTTATTACATCTATTTACGCATTCATCAATATAAAACACAATACAAAGTTTTATCATGGTTGATTAATTATTATTATTATTAACTAACCATTAACATTCATTTATTTAGTTGAATATATAAATCTATAATGATACTTATATATATAAATTTATGCACACAGGTTGTTATTTACGAAAATGAACGTATGTGTGCATTATTATGTAGATTTTTAAATATTCAAATATTTATTTATCAAATTTAAATTCTATACATATATAAAAATAATAACAATATTTTATTAAATACCAAAAATCTAATTTCAAGTTCATTTTTAATTTCAATAATTAAATTATTTTAATAAATAAATGTATTAGATGGTAAATTATATAGGTACCTGTGTAGGTTAAACAGGTAACAAGAATTTTTAGATTTTACATATTTCATGTTCGAATATTCACGAAGTATTCCAGTACATTTTAATAATACAGTAAACATGAAAACGTAGTAATAATAGAGTCTAGGGTAGGAATGGGTGTTTTAAAGTAGTCCACTCACATCAAGTAAAGCGAAATAGTGGCTTACTGGTTGTATTTAAGAAAATTACAATGTGACAGAAATTTATCAAGATACATATTATATTTAAAATATTTTAATATACGTTAATAAAATTCATAAATTTAGAAAGTATGACATCATATTCATTATGCATATTTATTTTAAATAAATTCAAATAGATTTTAAACAATAAAGTTCAAATAATGTCGAGGTTTTAAACTAGTATATAAAATGATACACACGCAGTATTTCTTGGTGTTACTTTAAGGTCTTCATTTTAAACCTTGATTAATTAACAAACTAATTGAATCAGGTGGATACATAAATAGTGTTTAGCTCGGGGCGGTTTTTTATTTCTGATGAAGTTGGGGCAGGAGCCCTGACGAAAAATGTATGTTCAGTAATCGCATTTTAAGTTTACAGTAAATAAACGTGTTTGCCTTGAAAGAAGGATACTATTGTGGTTATTGTAACTCGTAACCTGTGGCATTTGGTATCGGAGATTCAGCAGTGTAGAGTTTTTTGGTGGAGAAGTTGAAACATTTTCTTGAGTTTATAAAGTCATTATTCATTGTGATCCCCCATGATTTTGGTATTAAGAGTATACAGAATTTTTTATGTACTCATGGAGGAATGAAAGGGAGAGAAATAGAGATCATTTGTGGTTTACTGGATCTTATCCTAAATAATAATGTCTTTATGTTTCAAAGTACCATTTTTCATCAAAAGGCAAGAGTGGCTATGGGTACGCTCATAGCCAATGCATATGCTAATATAATAATCGGAGGTTGGGAAGAACAATATGTGTAGAATGGTCCACCACAATATGCAGGAAATGTTATCTTTACAAGTGTTTTGTGGATGACATCTTCCTGAATTAGAAAGGGAGTAGGGTTGCTTTAGATAGTTTCAATGAGTATCGTAATAGTCATACAGACTTTTTGAGTTTTACTGTCTCTAGTTTTAGGGATGCCATAAGGTTTTTGGATGTTAAAGTGGAGAGGCAAGATGATGAAACCATTACATCTAACTATAGGAAAGAGAAACAAGCAAATAAGTATACACATAGGACCAGTATGCATGCTGGCCATGTGTTTAGGGGTGTAATGAAAAGTCAGATGCTACGTGTTAGACTGAATACAAATTATGACAGATGTAATAAGCAGATGGATGATATGATAGTGGACTTTAAAGAAAAGGGATACGAGGTTGATTCTCTGATGAAGTCAAAACTGGAGGTTATGGATGAAAGGACAGGTAGAGCTAAACTTTCTTCTCTGACAGGGTGATGAATATACAAGTTGCTGGGGGGAATGGTAAATCCAAATGGCTACGCTATTTGACTACATACAATAGAAGAATTAAGGATGTCCATAATATTATCCTTTTACAATTAGAGGTTATTTTCAGCTGTAACTGAAATCAGGGATGTTATAGGTGATAGATTGAGTTTCTCATATAGAAATAATAAAAACATGAAGAAACACTGATGCTATAAGGAGCTGCAAGTTGTAGAAATGTAATAAAATAAGGACTTTCCCATCTTTTAACTGTGTATGCTGCCCTGACATTCTTACAGATGTAGAATTTGTGGATTGTATAACTGGAAAGTATATAACTTTAAAGTATTTGCTACATGCAACACTTATAATATAGTTTACCTTGCTAAATGCATAAAATGTACAGCTTTTTATATGGGGAAAACAACACGTAAACTTAAAGAGCATATTGTTGAACAGAAGTTGGATATTAGACCAAGAGTAGGCACTAATGCTCTTACAAAGCATATTGGTGAAATAGGTGATGAACACACTTTTAAGTTTAGGGTGATAAACTTCCCTAAAACAGAAGAGGGGGTAACAATAATAACATGCTGGAAATGAGTGAGTATAAGTGGACAGTAATGCTTCAAGCAGATGCTAAACCTGGAATTAATACAGCTGTAAGCCTAAAACCTATTTTGAAAAAGAAACAGATGATTTTATGGAAATGAGTTTCTTCATGTGTGTTTGAATGTATTTATAGGTACGTTTTATGTAGATGTTTTTATACCTAGTACCTGTTTGGTGAGTTTTATTTTTCATGCATTGTTTAAAATGTCTTAAATTCCATTTTTCATGCATCATTTGAAATGTCAAGTTTGAGAGAAGATTTTGATTGCTGGCTGTGTCATGTGATGCAGTTAGTCTTCATTATAAAAGGTAAAGGAAGTGTTCTGTTCTGTTCATAAGTTCATAGGTAGGTACTAGGCTGTCGGCCCTGGGGCCTATACAAGCCCAGCCAAAAAAGGTACCCTGGCTTTTGCCACCCAAGAAAATTATTTTCCTGCGCCACTGTCGAGCAGAGCCACAAAAGTGATCCCCAGGGTGAATTTCCTATTTCCCAGCCAATCATCAAGATTTTTCTTGAAGAGTGCTAATGAGGAGCTTCGTTTGCTATAGATGGGTAGTTTATTCCAGAGTGTGGGAAGTCTCTGGGACAGGAATCTATACCTCCAGCATGTTCTGTTTATTGTGGTGACAAGATTTAGGTCCCTAGAGCGTGTAGCTCGGAGGGATTGGGATTTCTTTAAGTGGAGCATGTCCAACAGCTCTGGGTTTGACATAGCTTTGTATGTTAGGCAGAGATCCCCTCTGAGTAGGCGATATGCAATGGAGTAAAGCTGGAGTTTTTGAGACAGTCTGCATAGGGCATCTGTTTGAGGCCAGTAATCCTCTTTGTGAGGTATTTATGCGGCCTTTCCAGTTATTGTAGATGTCTTGTAAGGTACATACCAAAAGGGGCGTTGTACTCTATAATGGGTCTAATAAGTGATGAGAAGAGGGGAACAATGGCGTCTTTTTTTCTGGATGAGAAACCTTTTGTGATGAGGTGTGCCACATAGAAGGATTTCCTGACTACTGTGGCAATGTGATTATCAAAGGAGAGACTACTGTCCACCTGTGTTCCAAGGTCTCTTATCACACTTTTGGTGTTAAGCATACTATCGCCTATGTTGTAGTTCATGGGTACAGACTTTTTACCAAAGGGGATGACAGTGCACTTTTTGGCATTGAGCTTGAGGCCATGGCTTTGACACCAGGCATCTGTCTCAGTGAGGCTCTTTTGTAGGATGCCCACATCATTAGGTGTTCCGATTATGGCTCCTAGTTTGCAGTCATCTGAGAACTTCTTTAGCCAAAGACCTTTTGTGTTAGCTTGTACTTCAGAGAAGTAGATACCAAACAGGAGAGGACCCAGGACTGAACCCCGTGATACTCCACTTGTCACTGGTCTGAAGTCGGATTTGGAGTTTGCTACTTTCACAGTGTGGGTTCTGTCAGTGAGCCACTTGGCAACCCATCTTGTGACATAGGGATTTATACCTAGTTTAGTGAGTTTATCTATAATTCCAGAGTGGGGGATGGTGTCAAACGCCTTGGCAAGATCCATATAGGCTGTGTGAACCACCTTACACTCGTCTACGGCTTTGGTGACTGCTTCAAAGAAGTCTATCAGGTTTAGGAGACATGATCTGCCTTTTACAAACCCGAACTGGGTGGAGTCCAGAGTTTGGAGATTACCAATGTCTTTGTTTATAAGTTCTATGTTGATACGTTCCATGGCCTTGCAGACCAGGCTCGTCAAGCTAATGGGGTGATAGTTCCTGGGGTCCGTGGTGGAGTAGGATAACCGTTGCTGTGTGCCATTCAGCGGACACAAAGCCTGAGGTGAGGCTATGATTAAACATGGTACTTAGGTGGGGTGCCAGTTCGTTCTGTAGTTCATGTAGAATGCGGCCTGGGATGTTGTCTTGTTCCATGGATGCTGTATTCTTGGCTTTGGAGAGTGTAGTATTTACCTGTGCAGCCATGATTACAGGAACTTTGCATTCTTCTGGTATAGAGATGGGCTCTTTAGGGGGTGAGAGGGAGGATGTTGGCAATATCAGTTGGGTCTGTATATTTAGTGCCATTGTGCTGTAACTCAGAGCATATCTAAGTGTTGCCATTGAGATTCTTGACATAGATATAGAATGCTTTGTGGTTGTCTTTAGAATCAGTGGTGATTTTGTTTTCATAACTAGCTGTGGAGGATTTTATTAGGGATCACAGCTACTTACTGAGGCTGACCAGGGAGCTCCTCCACTCATGGGATTTTACTCTCTTTTGCAACACTTTCTTCCTTCTGGTGTACAGTTTGTTTATGGCAGGGGACCACTAGATTGGCTTCCTTTTTTTGGAGGATAGCATCTTGGTTCTGTTTGGGATAGCACGATCCATGCACTTGTGTAAGTGCTTCTAAAGTGCAATTGTGTAGGATTCAGTATTCATAACTGTATTGTCCATCTGCATGGGTGGCATGAAGTTCACCACTTCTGTCTTAAGAAGCATGAAGTTGGCTTTGGAGAAAATTTTTACCATGGTTTCCTTAAAGTGGGGTGGGGCAGGATGTGGATATCTAGGGTAATTAGCTTATGGTCGGATCGGACCAATGAGGCGTTGACTTCAGGTGTGGAACACTGGTCACTCATGTTGGTAAAGACTAGATCTAGGATATTGTCCTGGTGGGGGTGTGGATAAGTTGATCCAAGGCATTGAAGTTTATGAATTCCAGAAAGCGTTGAGTGAAGGAATTGGTACATGAGTAGTTTTCCAAGTTAATGGTGGGGTAGTTGAAATCGCCCATTATTAGGGTGTTTGGTTGAACCCTAATATTTTCCAGTACATCAAGAAAAGAGGAGTGGGAATCCTGGGGCATGGTTGGGGATCTGTAGCAAGCTACAATCTGGATTGCAGTTTTTCCTAGAGTTAGTTGCACTTGGATAACCTCGGCTGCATTATGCTGAGCAGCTAGCCTGGAGGTGTGGATATCATTAATGAATATGGACACACCTCCGCCTTTAGTGTTCCGGTCCAGGTTACATGGCCGAAAAGTGTGGTATGAGTTATAGCCTGGTAGTGCAGGGGTGCTCTCTGGAGCTTTGAACCAGGTCTCAGTCACTGCACAGATATCGATGTTCTCCATTTGAAGGAGTGTCTCGATTGAGTGCATTTTGAGATTTAGACTTCTAGCATTGAGTAGCATCACCCTCAGTTTTTGCTTGCCTATTCCTGTTATGGTGGTGAATTTGTCATTTGAACCTTGCCTAAAAAAGGCACTATAGGGGTGGCAAGAACCTTAGCCGGTATCCGGAATCCCAGGGGTGACAGGTGCAGGCCATCTCTGGCAAAGCATCATGGTCTGTTGACCATGTCATCCCAGGCAGACAGATACTGGATCCCTTTAGAATGACACCAGAAGCTTAGCCAATTGTTGAAGTCAATCATTTTGTCCTTGTGCTGCGGCATCATTTTGGGTGATGGCAGAATGCTACTCAGGGCTAGGGTCATACCTGCCTAGGCTACAAGATCGGAGAGATCTTCCATGTCTCTTTTCATGAAGTCTAGGGAGATATGTCTCAGGTCATTCACACCAACATGGACAATGACAGAGTCATATTTGTACTTGTAGTGGACTGACCTGAGTGCGTGGGTTATGTGACGGATCCTGGCACCCGACAGGCAGCTGACAGTAAACTTCTCCTTGTTTAGGCTGGAGAGTGGGAGATCAGTGTGCCTGACTATAGAGTCACCTATGACTAGTGTGTTGGGTATGTTGTTTTGCCTTATTAGCTGTGGTTGAGTGGAACACTGAGACTGCGGGCTGTGTCATTTGGGTTGTGTTGGGGGGTGGAGGTTGCTTGCATTTCTGCTTTGGAGGTCTCTGTTGCTTGAGCAGATTATTATTGAGAGCCTCTGCGAATGTTTTTGTTTTTCTATGTGTGGATTTTGGTGGTATAGATTTAGTGAGACTATGTGATGAGTGTGGTGTGGTGCAAGTGTTTACCTTCTCCTCTTGACTGTTAAGTTCTGTCTTGGTTGGAGAGAGCTTTACCTCCAGTTTGGCTAGATAAGTGCATCTCTCACAGGTTGTAGTATTGGGTGTTAGGAGGAGAGGGTTGTCTGTGTACATGAGGCAATTTCTACATTGCCCAAAGATGTCCAGATTCATCAGATAGACAGGAGAGAACACTGGGAGGTGACCCTTGGACATGCCTGAATAAAACACTATTTTCCTGTAGATAAGTGAGGAAAGTGAGTACAAGAGCTGTTTTTCTCTAAGCAAGTGAGAAAAGTAAGTACCAAAACTGTTTTCCTCTAGGTAATGAGGAAGGTTGAGTGCTGTAGTAATTAATAGGTTATTTAGTGCTTACAACAAGTTCTGAACAAGTGCTATCACGGATAAGCAAACTCAAGTGCTAAAACTAAGAATCTGTATCTGGACTAAACTAGCTACAGGAAAGGGGAGAAAGAAGTGCAAATGCGGGCTTTTTAAATCAGAAAGTTGAGAGAGATGGAAAAACTGCCCAAACGGCCAATAACTACAATATCTGGGCCAGAACCACTCCTTATGTGGTAGATAGGTTACCTAGTGCTTACCACTCCCACTGATAAGCTAGAAGGCTTCTCTCCAACACAGAAAGCTTGGGGGGCTCAGAAGCTTACATAGTCGTGGATACAGCAAATCTGAATCTGGACTACACTAGTTACAGGAAAGGTAGGAAACAGAATTAGATTTTTTTTTTAATACAGAAAAGTAGCTAAAACAGCAGTAAAAACAATTCAAATGCAGTGCAAGCTAGCACACTTGAGTATGTAGCAATGTTAGATAAAACAGTTTAAAAAATGAAATTAAATTAAAAATGACTAAAAACAAGTGCAGAAGGAGTCTATTAAGTAGAATGAGGTAATGAGGTTTGTTCACACTGAGGGAGGCAGCATGTCTGAAAGCTTTGTGTTTTATTAAAGAAGTTTTGTTGTATTGAAGCTGTTATCAAGTGTTTCCTTACATTGGAATTTCTTTGTGTTTGATATTGCTGTGACAGCGAAGGTTTACCATTGTGCTGGTCCCTATTTTGTTGTCTTATTCAAATATTCTAGAAAGGATCTATTCAGCCTCACTATCCTGTAAAATTAAAACGTCATCTAAAAATCTTAGGTCTAAATGGAATTGATTAGCAAACTTGCAGCTTAATACCAACTGATTTTCCCAGCCTAGCAATGCCATATTTGCAAAGGCAGGGTCATGGGATGCTCCCATGGCTACACCTCTGGTTTCTTGGAGGAAATCTCCATCAGAATAGATGTAATTGTGATCCAAAACTAAAGACATTAATTCAGTTATGAGGTTGATTTTGTCATTGGATAGTGTGGACTATTGAATTAAGCTTTCATGAAATTACTCTAAACCCTCATTCTTAGTAATGACCATAAAAAGGTCAATCACATCAGTAGTTACAAATATTAGATTTTTTCTTCCAGATCTGGTTCTTAAAATGACTGAAACAGTTCCAGGAATCCTTGATAAGGTGTGGTACTATGTATATATATATATATATATATATATATATATATATATATATATATATATAAATATATATATATATATATATATATATATATATATATATTTTTTTTTTTACCCACCTGTCTATCAAAACAGGTTATAAGTATGTTTTTGACCCTTGTGCTGATACTATGGGTCTAAATGGGGATCTTAGCACATCTCTGTGAATTTTCTAAATGCTGAAAATAGTTTCAAACATTGTACCTATAGAAATGTCTAGATAATAGTTAACATGTGCAAATGATTTCAGGTGTGTGTATGTGTGCATACATGTGTGTGTGTGTCTTATTGTGTTTGTGCTAGTCAGTTTGCACATTTCTGTGTGTGTTTGTTTGCAAGTAAGTATATTTGTGAGCATGAGAGCATGTATGTGTGTGTCAATGACTTAAAACTCATTTCACTGACAAGTGGTACTCTAAGGCAAGTCAAAGGTATATGTCCTTTTCCCCACTGTAGTGTGATCCTGGTGTTAGTATATATATATATATATATATATATATAGTTGGGGGTGTGTGGGAGGCACAGCCCCCCACATTAGAGGGTGTGGGGGGTCTAGCTCCCCACTTAATTTAGTTTTCTGTTGTCTGGTTTTACATTATTTGGTAAAACCCAACTAGGTGGGGGGGTGCTATGTGACCCACACCCCACATTGTGAGAGGCTGTGCCCCCCACACCCCCTAACTATATATGCTAACACCAGGATCACACTACAGTGGGGAAAAGGACATATCCCTTTGACTTGCCTTAGAGTACTACTTGTCAGTGAAATGAGATTCAGGTGAAATTAACATTCAGTGAAATGAACTTTAGGTGATTTGGTCTCAGTGAAATGGGTGATAGTGAAACGGTCTTTCAGTGAAGTGATATGAATCCATATATATATATATATATATATATATATATATATATATATATATATATATACACACACCCATAAAAGGGAACATATTTAAACTTTCCCTGGCAGTACTGAAACTGCTGCTTTTTTAATTGTACTTCTGTGGTGGGACCAAATGGAGCTGCAAGATATTGTGATGCACTTTATAATTTCTGTAAGGGAACAGCTACATCATGTACTATAAAATAATTCTTTGAAGGATAATTTGGCATTGCAGTCATTTTTTGTCTGTGTGAATCTGAAACATCTTAATTTGCATTTCATTAGTCGGAACAGATAATAAGAATATAGCACTTGTAAGTGTTATATCAAAGCAATCCTGTACTTATGCGGAGATCTGATTTGAATAGCCTTTGTAGAACTGTGGCATTTTGCATTTCACTTTACAGGGATATGAAAAACTCTAAAAAAGTGTTTATTTATGCATTGCTTTGCAGCTCTGAAAATGCTGGCCAATAGATTTGAAGTTTGACAGCTGTTTTGACAACTTTCTAGATATTTGTAAAATGGCAGCATTTAGCAACCATTTTTAAAGGCTGCTGAGAGCTGTGAATAGAAATATTAAATTCTTGAGTCATTATTATTTCATAAAGCTGTCAATGCATGGGAGTTGAACACACTTGTTTTCTGACATGATAAAAACTTCACAGTGACATGATTTTAATAATGATTCAATGCTTTGGAGACTGACCAGTCATATTAAGAATTTATGATGGCTATAACATCAAAGAAAACATTACTAATGTCTGCATGTCTACTCCGATGCACCTTAACCTACCTAAACACTTTAATCCTTAATATGTGAACAAGTCAAACTAAAAGCCATGTTAGAAAGTGCCATTAAATACATTTTAATAATAGCATTCAAATGATATCTAAAACATTATATATATATATATATATATATATATATATATATATATCCCCTTCAGAAGCTCAAAGTTTTAAAACTTCGAACTACAAAAGGCTGAAACCATAAGATCAAACTTTTGAAACTTCAGATGTTTTGAATGGAGATTGCTGTACATTGTGTAACAGGATATTTACTGTTTTCCTCAGTGTAGTGCAATCTCGGAGTTGGTATATTTAATTAGTAGGGGGTGTGTAAAAAGAAGTTTTTATTTTTTTTAGTAGGTTTTCAAAGTTTCAAAACATCGATTTTATGGTCTCGGCCATTTGAATTTCGAAGCTTTTAAACTTTACAGAATCCTGAAAGCCCAAAATCCTGAAAACTCAACAAACTGAAAACTCAAAATCTTGAAAACTCAAAATCCTGAAAACACACAGGATACCAACACTTACTATAATCCAGCACAAGTACATACAGAAACATATTACCCTTCAACTATATATAGGGGGGCAAGCCTCCCTGCACCCCCCATGTGGGGGGCTGCGCCCCTCACACCCACTGCTACTTAAATATAACAACTCCGCCATTGCACTTCAGCATACTAAGTGCAATCTCGGAGTTGATATATTTAAGTAGCAGGGGGTGTGGGGGGACAGCCCCCCCATGGGGTTGCAGGGGTGCTTGCCCCCCTGCTTATACTTGGAGAAGAGTAATATGGTTTGTGTTTTATTTGTTTCTGTATGTACTTGTGCTGGAATATAGTAAGTGTTGATATCCTGTGTGTTTTCAGGATTTTGAGTTTTTAGGATTTTGAACTTTCAGGATTTTGGTCTTCAGGATTTTGGACTTTCAGGAATCTGTAGAGCTCCCATATATGTGTGTATATATATATATATATATATATATATATATATATATATATATATATATATATATATATATATATACATACATATATGGGAGCACTTTATAATCTCGAAATACCAAATTTCAAAATCTTGAGATCATAAAGCCAAAAGCTCTCAATACCGAAACCCGAGAACAGCGAATTTCAAAATCCCAACGT
Source organism: Protopterus annectens (assembly GCF_019279795.1). Classification (NCBI taxonomy): domain Eukaryota; kingdom Metazoa; phylum Chordata; order Ceratodontiformes; family Protopteridae; genus Protopterus; species Protopterus annectens. The sequence continues at coordinate 1,107,040,993 of NC_056748.1, read as the reverse complement.
TCGGAGATTGAAGTAGCGTTTCTGGTGTTGCAGTGTTTGAATGGATAGGTGGAAGTTCAGATAAGTATGTATGCTTAAGGGTGTTGGTTAGGGGCTTTAGTGTGTGTCAATGTGTGTTGTGACTGTGATGGGTGTGTGCAAGGGGAATGTAGGTGTGTGGTGGTGTTTTCGTCAGTTTGCCTGTGTAATGCGACCCTGGAGTTAGTATATTTAATTGTGGGGGGGGGTGTGCAATGGGGCTTGCTTTCTTGCTTGTATGTAGTGTTGGTTTGTGTGTTTGTTTGTTGGGGGAAGGTATGTGTTTGTGTATGTGTGTGGTGTATGGTTTGTGCAGGATTCACGATTTTAAAATTTGCACTTTTGTGAGTTTGGTATTTAGAGCTTTCGGCTTTATGGTCTCGAAATTCTGAGATTCAGTATTTCAGGATTATAAAGTGAATGCATATATATGTGTGTGTGTGTGTGTGTGTGTGTGTGTGTGTGTGTGTGTGTGTGTGTGTGTGTGTGTGTGTGTGTATGTGTGTTTGTATCGGGGGGGTTATACATCAAAATAGTGAATGCTAATATGTCGGAATGCTTTTTGATTTTGTAAATAAGAGCGAATATTTATATATGAAGTAAAGTTCTTCTGTATGGAGTTTTTGCTGGAAGCCTTTCTTATGAGATTGCAGTACAGCAGGGTTATGCAATTTGCCCTTACAGTGCAGTTGTGCATTCTTAGAGTTAGTGCATATAATTACTAGGGGTGTGGGGATGCTGGGGGCCTACTTCTCCAAAAATATATATATATATATATTTTTTTTAGTTCAGTCTTTTTAGATTTGATCTAAAATGATAAAATGATCATTACTTCTGTTTTTACTCTCATGAGTGTATGAGATTTGACGAGAAACTATTGTGTGTGTGCAAGTGCATATGCATGTGTATGTATGTATGTGTATATATACATATATATATGCACACACACACACACACACACACACACACACACACACACACACACACACACACACACACACACACATATATATATATATATATATATATATATATATACAGTGGATTTAAAAAGTGTACACATCCCTGTTAAAATGCCAGGTTTTGGTGATATAAATAAATGAGACAACAATAAATCATTTCAAAACTTTTCCCACCTTTAATGTGACCTAACCTGTTCAATTCAGTTGAAAAACAAACAAATCTGTTGGGGGAAAAATATATATAAAAAAAAAACTTAAAATAAGCTGGTTGCATAAGTGTGCACTCCCTTAAGCTAATACCTTGTAGAAGCACCTTTTGATTTAATTGCAGTATTCAGTCTTTTTAGGTAGGAGGCTATCAACATGGCACATCTTGACTTGGCAATATTTGCCCACTCTTGCTGTAAAACCACTCCAAATCTGTCAGATTGCAAGGGCATCTCTTGTGCACAGCCCTCTTCAGGTCACCCCACAGATTTTGTATTGGATTTAAGTCTGGGCTCTGGCTGGGCCATTCCAAAACTTTAATTTTCTTCTGTTGAAGCTATTCTTTTGTGATTTGGATGTATGTTTGGGATCATTGTTGTGTTGAAAGGTGAAATTCCTCTTCATCTTCAGCTTTCTAGCAGACTCCTAAAGATTTGGGGCAAAAAGTGACTGGTATTTGGAACTGTTCATAATTCCCTCCACCTTGACTAAAGCCCCAGTTCCAGCTGAAGAAAAGCAACCCCAAAGCATGATACTGCCACCACCATGCTTCACCAGAGATGATGTTCTTTTGGTGATGCGAAGTGTTGTTTTTGCGCCAAACGTACCTTTTGGAATTGTGGCCAAAAAGTTCAACCTTGGCCTCATCAGACCATAACACATTTTTCCCACATGCTTTTGGAAGACTCGATGTATTGTTTTGCAAATTTTACCTGAGCCTAGATGTTTTTCTGTGTAAGAAAAGGCTTCCATCTTGCAACTCTACCCCATAGCCCAGACATATCGAGAATACGGGAGACTGTTGTCACATGAAGAACACAACCAGTATTTGCCAAAAATTCCTACAACTATTTCAGTGTTGCTGTAGGTCTCTTGGCAGCCTCCCTGACCAGTTTTCATCTTGTCTTTTCATCAATTTTGGAGGGACATCCAGTTCTTTGCAACATCACTGTTGCCCCATATTTTGTCCACTTTTTGGTGACTGCCTTCACTGCGTTCCATGGTATATGCAGTGCTGTGGATATTTTTTTGTACCCTTCTCCTGACTGATACCTTTCAACAATGAAATCAGATTGATGCTTTGTAAGCTCTTTGCGAACCATGGCTTTTGCTGTAGCAGGCAACTGAGTAAATGTCAGGAAAATCCTACTAGGACAGCAGAAGTTTATTTGGGGTTAATCAGAGTCTCTTTAATTGATGGTAGGTGTGTACCCAAGAAGACTGAATGCTGTAATTAAATAAAAAGGTGCTTCAACAAAATATTACTTTAAGGGTGTGAACACTTATGCAACAGGCTTATTGTACATTTTTTATTTTTTATATTTTTTCCCTAACAGATTTGTTTGGTTTTCAATTGAAATGTACAGGTTATAGGTCACATTAAAGGTGGAAATGTTTTGAAGTGATTTATTGTGGTCCAAAATCCTGATCCTGGCATTTTAACAGGGGTGTGTACACTTTTTATATCCACTGTGTGTATATATATATATATATATATATATATATATATATATATATATACACACACACACACACACACACACACACACACACACACACACACACACACACACACACACACACACATATTTCATCAAGTAAGATAGAGAATTGCAGAAAACAAACGTAATTGTGTAGGTAAACCATTCCTCCAATCTTCTTCTTCTTCTTTCGGCTGCTCCCGTTAGGGATCGCCACAGCAAATCAACTGTTTCCATTTCTTCCTGTCCTCTGCATCTTGCTCTGTCACACCAACCATCTGCATGTCCACTCTCACCACATCCATAAACCTTATCTTAGGCCTTCATCTTTTCCTGTTACCTGGCAGCTTCATCCTTAGCATCTTTTTCCCAATATACTCTGTATCCCTCCTCAGCACATGTCCAAACCAACGTAATGTTGCCTCTCTGGTTTTGTCTCCAAACCTTCCAACCTGGGCTGACCCTCTAATATACTTATTCCTTATCCTGCCCACCTTCATCACACCCAGTGCAAATCTTAACATCTTCAACTCTGCCGCGTCAAGCTCTGACTCCTGCCTTTTGTCAATGCCACTGTCTCCAACCCATATAACATAGCTGGTCTCACTACCCTCATGTAGACCTTCCCTTTCACTCTTTCTGGTACTAGTCTGTCACAAATCACTCCTGACACTCTTCTCCACCCACTCCATCCTGCCTGTACTCTCTTTTTCACCTCTCTTCCACACTCACCATTACTCTGAACTGTTGATCCAAAATACTTAAACTCATCCACCTTCACCACCTCTACTCCCTGCATCCCCACCATTCCTCTATCCTCCCTCTCATTCACACACATATATTCTGTCTTAGCCCTGCTGACCTTCATTCCTCTTCTCTCTAGAGCATATCTCCACTTCTCCAGGGTCTCCTCCACCTGTTCCCTACTCTCACTACCGTTCCTCCAATAAAACAAGCATACAAAAAGCATTGGTTTAGTGCTGTGCTCCGTTGCCTCCTTTGCTTTCTGCTTTTTGTAAGATAACAAATTCTAAAGATTTAACACATGAGACAGATACTATGTTGTTTTCTTTCAGAAACTTGATGCAGCTTTGTTTTAATGCATCCATATTTCTATTGTTTATTTGTATTCAAACTATTAAGCAAAACATTTTAAAACATGTCTGAAGATATTGTTCTATACTAAGGTGGAATATTCCTCATGATGAGGTAACTATGACTTGCATAATTCTGCATGCTCTGTGATCAGAGCATTTGAAGTTATTTTGGTTTCATCTTCTGTACATCCTTGAAATTATCTTATGCATACAAGGTATTTATACAGCTGCATTATTCACGATGATTGAGAAGGCAGTTTGCAGTGAACGGAAGTGAAGGCTTCCTTTGACTCTGACCCTGCAGCTTTTATTTTTAGTATTCCTTGGAAAAGCAGCCATGCACAGGTGTCAGTGAATGGCACATAAACTTCCACCTGCCCAATAAATGTGCTTGCTGTGACTTCATTCCTTTAGACATGGATCTACCAGGTATCCTGTACCTTTTCACATTTTCCTGGATGTTTGCTTCTTTTGTCATGCTCTTTCCAGTGAGAATTACTGAAATGTTTCAGAAATGTACTTCATTTGCTCTAATCTGAAAAAGAGAGTCAGTCCTATGACTACACAAGTAGCTAATATTTAATTTTTTAACTCTATTTAAAAATCACTTTAAAGCATATCATTAACTCATTCACTCCAATGGAGCTCAGGGAGTATAAATTGTAACTTCCAATGGGCGGAGCCTAAGACTTTTGACGGAATCTAATTATGTCCTCACATTTCAAACAAATGTTCATATCTCTGGAACCACAGGGGTTATGAAAGAAGTATAAATGGCAAACTTTTCAGCACAAACTATTTTTACAGTGGTAGTATTCTTTAGGTTCTAGGTCTTAAACTGAATTTTATAAGTTACAGTAAACACAATAAGTATTATATTTGTAATATATTGTAAACCACTTACAATATCTTAGCAACCAATCAAGTTGCATGCACGCTGTCAGCAGCATTTTATTTATTTAGCTGAGAACTTTCATATGAGGCTAAGGAGTTCTGTCTGTGTTACTTGATTTTTGAGAGATTTAGAAAAATGTGAAAATTATATCTATATAAAATAATATCATAAAAACAACAGTTAATATCTATTACTAGCACTAGAAAGAGGTCAAATATTTAATACAGTTGAGTTTGCTATTGCTTACGTTTCTAGATTAAATATTTTAAAACCTTGTACATAGCATGGTTTTGGAATTATTGATGCAAATATGAACAAGCAATATTTGACGCCTAGAGGTGTCAGAAGGAGGTAACTGCAGATGCACCTGGAGGTGTCACTTGGATGTAATGAGTTAAACTCAGCAATACTTTAATGCAGCTATGATGAGGACCAGAATTTTTGAACACATTTATTAAAATGCTATAATATGAAATGTACTGCTGTTTGCAAGTAAGACATCTAAAAAAAACCCTTGCTTTTCCTCACATTGAATGAGAACCAGCACAATTAGTAAATAAATTAGTTTTTGGAACTTACTGGCATAAAATGTAATTTTTAACAAGTGGTCCGCATGCTGCAGTAATTACATTATAATAGCCCCAATAATGATCTTAACTGTGCTTGTACTGTAATTCTGTAAACTAAAAATATTAAAATCTGCGTTTTGTACATTTTAAAATTGTACATTTTGTACATGTTGTACATGTGCATTTTGTACATAATGAAATGGGATTTGGACCCCCAGCACAAAACCATTACATAACATGCAGAAAGTATTATAAAATGGTTGTACGATCACTGCAAATGGAGATGTATACTCTTCACATTACTGCAGAATCAGCAAATGCCTCAACAAAAGCTCTGTAAAAACATCTGCCCATTTCAGCAGAGCTGCTTGACTTACAAGGCATCTGTCCTAAAATGCAATGAATCTGCTAGAGTGCCCGCTCACATTAAAGCAATGCTGCACATGTACTCCATGAAGTGTCATATTATGAGGTGCATAACACAAAACAAACTGCTTGCGTACATTAATTTGGAAAGGTCTTACTGCAGCAACCGCCTGAACAAAGTATTGAAAAACAGGGCAATTAGAGCCACATCTCCATTACGATGTCAGAGAAGATTTCAAATGCAGGGTGGAAAAAAAGATGGTTGACCAAGTAAGAAAATAAAGACCTATTATCATCTTTTACAAAATTTACATGAAATACAGCTTAGCTTTTGTCATTTTGTTAATAACAGGCATCACAGAACTGAGTTCTACATCTTTTTACTGTGGCATATAAACACTTTGTATTACACTTTGTGGCAGGTATGATTTGGGTTCTCCACTTTCTCTGGATCTTTAAAGACCCAAAAGATCAAGACTTACAACAGTTTGTCCATCATTATTTTGCTGCAGGCTATCTGATGTAGCCTCAAGGTCTTCATTCTCTTCTATGGCTGGACTGAACTCCAAGGAACCTGAGCTGTGGCTCAACATCTATAGATGGTTCAATCCAACCAAACTGTTTTCACACACTGTGACACAGATAACAACAATCCTGCCTCCTGCCTATTCTTAGATCTCTCTAAAGTGTTTGACACCATCTCTCACCCTCTCCTTCTGCACAAACTAACCAACCTTCACGTCTCCCCTTCTACTGTTGCATGGTTTTCCAGCTACCTCACTGACAGATCTCAAGCAGTGAAGTGGTAAACTGCACTCTCCCCTCCTCTCCCAGTCAAAATGGTTGTCCCTCAGGGTTCCATCCTTGGTCCACTAATTTTCAACATCTTCACTAATCTTCCTTATTCTTCTTGTCCTCAGTCATCACTGGTCCAATACACTGATGACTCTACTGTCATTAGTATTGCTGACTCTCCTTCTCAACTCATCTTTACAACATAGACTTCCTTTAACTCAGTAGAAAACTGGCTCTCTGATAACCAGCTTATCCTTAACCTCCCCATCAAAAGAAAACTAAGCTACTGCTTTTTCTTCCTAAAAACTACAACCACATTAAATTCACTTTCACAATCCTGTCCCTCAATAACACACACATCGAGGTGGAGACTAGCATTAAACTCCTTGGTGTCTTCATTAATGACCAACTTAAATTTGATTTACACATTAACAACAGTATCAAGAAAACTCATCAGAAACTAGGGCTCCTCTACTGCAATAAAAACTTTCTCACCTGTGAATCTAAAGTAACTCTCTCTTATGCCTACAACTTACCCAGTCTATTTTACGGCTCTCAAATTCTTACTTGCCTCAGCTCCACACTCCTTGCCAAACTTGAATCTACCTACAACAAAATAGCCAAATTTGCAGCACATCAAACTTACAAGTCACATCACTGTCTCTCACACAAACAACTTAACTGGCTTGAAGTACCTCACCAGCTTCTTCTCCCTCAACTCCAGATCATCCACTCCATCCTTTATTAGCCTTCTTACTGTCCTACCCTATCATCTGTCATCTCCAACTATTCACCTGCTAGATCCCTCCGCAGCTCTAACCTAGATCTGCTACAAATCCACAAACATAAAACTAAGAAAGGATGTATTCTCTATAGCTATAATCCTTCCAAGGCATGGAACAAACTCCCACTAGGGATCAGGTCACTCAAGCAACTTAGTCGATTCAAGCTAGCCACTAAAGAATACCTGTTAAGCCAATGGACCTGCCTGTGTACCCAACCCCCATTAAACAGCTTATCAGTCCTAACTGCACACGTCTAGCTGCTTGCAACCTATGTAACTTTCTCTGACTCTCTAGACTTTCTCACATTAACTTCTCTATCATAAGCACATTACATAATTCTTATCTGCATAATGTAAGATTTTATATCTGGCGACAAAATTATTAGTCCTTCTGAATGATGTAGGATTCTAAATCTGACAGACATAATGATTTGTTTACTGTAGTAAATCCTTGTTTTTTTATGTATATGTTGCTTTGAATATTTTCTGTAAACCAGTTGTTGATTGTTTACTTATTTTTGTAAATTATAATCTGTAGAACATGTGGAGCTGTTCTCCCCAGGCCTCCATTGAAAAAGGGCTACTTAGCTCAGTCGGACAAACCTGGTCATCAAATGTAAAATAAATAATAATAATAAATAATAATTGTTCATATATCTCTAAATGTTGAATTGGCATTATTAAGTTGCTCTTATTAAGTATGCAAACTTGTACAAGTCAGAGCTTTTATGGAGTTTCTGTTTTTAATTTAGCATATTCATACTAATGATTTATTTTCTAGTTGGGAGGTAATAAGACCTCTACCGTATCTCCCTTACACTGAATAAATGATGAATACTTTATCCAACAGTACATAAACCATTTTACAGTCATAACCTTCTCATGGGAAATCATAAATCTCATTTCTGTAACTCTTCTAGATTTCTTATATGGCAGTATATTTAACTAGGAGAACAAATTTCATTCATCATTTTTATATTTTATCTGGACTAAGGTATGAACATGCAGTAAGCCATATAAAAGTAATCTGGTTTTGTCTGTGTATGGCAGTTAGCATATATACAGCAATACTACCATCAGCCATGATTCACCATTTTTCATCTATCTAACATCATCTGAAGTTCTTCTTTTGCTTTGCAGATCATATCTCTCAAGGACTGATATCTCCATGGCCTTCTTCTCCTATCTCTGAGGTGGTGCAAGTGTACTCCAGTTTTTCATCTACCTTCTCTTATAAAAATGCTTCATCATCCTTCTTGTCTTGTCCTTCTTGACTCTTCTCCTACTGTTGTCACTTCATGATACCCTATAGCTAAGCCTGATAAAGGGCTTTACCTAACTTCACATCCTTTGGCCTTTTATCTTAAACACGTTCATGTAGTCTTACAGTCATTTCCAATTTGCTTATTGCAGGTCTTCTCTTAGGGTTTACTATCTGTATGCCAAGCACCACAATATCTCTAGGCAGAATCCCAAGATGGTTCCACCAATAAGCTAAAATGCCATGTGACCTGCAATCTCATACTTCCATAACCGTCCCCTGTAGAATCCACACCAGTGCTCAGTTCTGGGTCCACAGTGGTATGGAGGTTTAATATTTGGTATTTTTCATCTTTGTTGGTCCCAACATTTTAGTTTATCATTGCATTTTTTCACCATTCTGCTCAGTGATATTGTAGTCCTTGTTAAACTAATATCAAGCCTCTGGTTAGTCTAATATGCAAGTAATAATGTCTGAAAAGGTGGTCATTAGGGGAAAATAATGAATGACCTCAGGGTGTTGTGAGGCCCAATGCCAAAGGATGAAGGTCTCCCCACTCCAGGAAGGCCCCTTATTTCCTTGTAATTCCCACACTGCAGAGCATTATTGCCCTTAGAAAATGTGCCATCTCTTGAACTGTTTTATGTTTGATTTATTATTAATATATACATGTTTTTTTATTTTTGATATAAAATAGTTCTTCCACATACTATTTCAAAGTTGTAATATACATAATTATTGTTAGATGAAGTATTTTACATTAAAATGTAAGATATGCTATTAATAAGCATTAGAATAAATGAATAAGTGATATGAGTTTTCAAGGGAAGGTGGATCTATCCATCCATCTAAAACCCCTTTTCCAATTTTTGTACATGGGGTAGGTGTGTCCCCTCAACAGTGACAATCATCTAGAGTCAAAATATGTAAATTTGGTTATAGGACTGGTGGGGCTTTGAAACATTATTTTTCTAGTTAAAAATTTGGTAGATAAGTTTAGGATGTAAACAGGCAGTTGCGGGGGTGCTGTCCTTGTGGAAATTTTATATATTGTGCACTTGAGTCAATACTCAAAAATGTTTGAGATAAGAAGCTTAGTTCTATGTATTCCACCATTGATTGTTTATATGGCAGTATGCCATTGTGGTAATTTTTATGTTGGACAAACTTTGCTCCCTTGGAAGTACAGGACTGCAACATATTGGAATGATTTGAGATTTAAAAGGGAGCGTAGAGCATAACCCTTTATATAAAGATTTGATATAGCATTTTCTGCAAAATTTTATTTCATAAGTATTGATCAAGTATTTGGCAACTAAAGTAAAATAAACATTAGAAGTTAAATCATAAAGGAATAAGGTGGATTGCCTGTCTAGGTGCTTTTTAAAACCAGTTTTGAATGAAGAATTTTAATGTAGTTGAGCTGTGTGGACTTAAATATGTAATATTATTTTTTCCACTAGGTGTTAGTAATAGCTTTTGTGTATAAGGAATAAGGTTGATTGCCTGTCTGGGTGCTTTGTTAAAAACCACAGCTTTCTAGCTCAACTACAGGTGTTCCTTCTACTGTAATGTATCCACACTTTGAATGTGTTTTTAGACTACGTGCTTTTTAAAAAGTGAACTGCTCCTTATCATTTAAAGTATTATTACTCAAGGGCAGGTGAGCGCACATGCAGGCTAGTTTTTCTAGCTGTAGTAACTTACTTTGGCCACCAAGAGGGAGCACAATGCCAACAGTCTACTATATTCCTTGTTGTTCTAACTAACAATAATACCAAAAGCTTTTAGTTTAATGTTATTTTTATTTCTCAGTAGTTCAAGTATATGTAGGTTTAATGTTGCCAGGCACATTCTAGAGTGCTGCTTAACCCTTAGTATGTCTTCTGTACCCTTTGTCTTCTGTTTTTAAATTTATATCTGCAACAGTTCCATCTCTGGCTTGCTCTCTTCTTACCTCTTCAGCTCTGATTTTCACAGTTGCTTCCTTTCTGATTGTTATTTTCAGTGCTGTTTCATACTGTTAACCTGGCCCAGCCCGCTTTGTTCACACTCACTCCGCTCCCCTACCCTACCCCCATTCCCACTGACCTCCATTACAATTTCTTTATACTATCTACTCCCTCCACTTCCTTCCGCAACATCAACTGACAAACTACTTCCTGTCACACTCCAAATAAATCACTTCCTTCTGCTACTATTACACCCTGTCTATAACCCTCTATAACTTCCTTCCCCAACATCCACTGACAAACAACCTCCTGTCAGATCCAAATGCATCACTTACTTCCCCTACTATTAAACCCTGTCTATAACCCTTACACCCTCTATCAGAACTGAAACACCTTATCATTACCACCACAATCCTACTTCTTCTCTCTGCTCTAATCTCTTATCACTCACACCTTCCTTATTCTCTTTTATGCTCTCCTACCTCATATACCTTTGACACTCATTCTATACGTTCCTACTTTCATATCTCCCCAGCCCTTTTCAATCTTTCCACCTCTTCTCTTCACAAACTTTGTTGCAGCTCCACCCTCCTACCTATAAATCTAAGCCCAAGTTACAGAAACTACATCTATCTACAACTGTACTCCCTCCTCTCACTAACTTACTCATATCTGAAGATGTCCACCCCAACTCTGGCCTCTCCCCCTTTCCTCTCAATCAAACACCCCCTTATCTTCTATCTCCCTTCCTTCTGCAAACACCTCTCACTATACCCAGCCTCTTACACTAAACTCATCCATATCCAAGCACCTATCAATATACTCTCTAAATATTCAAAGCCTAACCAACAAAATCACCAATTTCCATGCCTGGATAATGCATACAAATCCACACATCTTTTCCTTATCTGAAACCTGGCTTAAGCCACATATCACTTACAATGAAATTCTCCCACCAGGCTATAATATCTACTGCTCTGATAGATTCCCAAAAAAGGGGGTGGTGTAGCCATCCTCCACTCCAATAACCTCAGTCTCTCACCTTTCCCCACACCCATCCCTGACTTTCACCCAGCTGAATTCATGATCCTTAATTGCCACCTTAACCCTCACAAAAAATTAGCTGTTGCCACCATCTATATCCCTCCTGGAAACAATTCATCCACTTTAGAGAATATCTTATCCTGGTTTTCCCAAAATATCCCCTATGAAACCCTCATCTTAGGCAATGTTAACCTAGATTGGTCTAAACTTAAAACTGACTCTCCATCACTCAGCATCAACCTTCATGGTTTCCATCAACTGATATCTTCTCCCAGCCGCCTCCATAAAAACTCATCTTCTGGCTCCATAAGTGACTGGATACTCACCAACTCCCCTCATCAGTACCACAACCTTACAACTCTGCCAGACCAACTTAGCAACCATCTCCCCACCTCAGTCCTTAGATACACCATACAACCCCCCAAATCCCACTTTTCTAGAGATTGTTGAAAACTCTCTAATTTTAATGTAGTCCAATTCAACTCTATTCTATCTACCATTGACTGGTTCATCCTTAAACAAATCTCTCTCAGTGATGCAGTTACTAGGTTCAATAGCATCTTCCGGAATACCCTGAACTCCCTTTCTTCCTCTAGGAAGGTTAGAAGAAAACCAGATTATGCTTCCTGCCTCACAAAAGAAACTAAGTCCCTTATGCTAAAAAGAGATAGAGCTTGGAAAGCCTGGATCAAAACAATGGAATTACCTCTGCTACATAATTATAGACACCTCAGAAATCTTACAAAAAAACAAACCAATAATGACAAAAAGTCCTTTTATAACTCTGCCCAATTCAATAACAAATCCAACCCTCACCAGTTCTGGTATATTGTTAACAAAATTCTCTCTCCAGGCTGCCCCTCCCCTTCCTGCCCCTACCCAAATACATCTCCTCTAGAAACTGCTACTCTTCTCAATAAACACTTTACTGAAACCATTCAAACACGCACACTTTCCAGCTGTAACACAACATCTCTGCCTACCACTCCCATTCCTTCTAAAAAACAACTATTCTCTTTACATCCGGTTCCTACTTCCTACATCAGATCTCTTCTTCACAAACTCAAACCCTGCTCTTCCTCCACTGACAATCTACCTCCTACCATCCTCAAACTTGCTGCTGACTCCATTGCATATCCAGTATCTATACTAATAAATAGAGCTATTCAGGGAATCTATCATCTCTACCCTAAGGAAATCCTTTTTCACTATTCCCCTGCATAAAGATGGAAACTCTACAGACCCATCTAACTACTGACCTATAGCTATTCTACCTCCCCTCTCTGAGATTCTCGAAAAATGTATCCACTCACAACTACTCATCTACCTCCTCCAGCATAACCTCCTTACTCCCATTCAACATGGCTTCCGTCCCAACCATAGCACAACTACTGCCCTCTTATACTTTACACATACCATTGCCAAGGCCCAAGACAATAACAAACTCATATCACGTCTCTTCCTTGACCATTCCAAAGCCTTTGATACAGTCTCCCATTCCCTACTGCTATCTAAACTTGCAGACCTCAATCTATCTTCTTCCTCCCTTGCCTGGTTTTCCAGTTACTTATTCTGCAGGCAGCAGTCTGTTAAATGGCTCTCTTCCACTTCTTCATTCATACCTGTCCCAACTGGGGTACCACAAGTTTCCATCCTGGGTCCACTCCTATTTAATGTCTTTACCAATAATCTCTATATAGCCACGGTGGTACAGCGGCAGCATTGTTACCTCACAGCAAGAGGTTCTCTCATTCAATTCTCGGCATGGCTTGGGAGTGCCTTCTGTGTGGAATCTGCATGTCCTTCCCGCAGTTGGGTAGCGTTCGAAAGACATGCGTGCATAAATGGGCATGCCTTCCTTGAAGGTTGGGCGTTGATCTGGCACCTAGGCAGTTCATAAAAATCTACTGCCAATCATTAGCGGACCAGAGTTCCGCTGTGGTGACCCCTTACTGGGAAAAAGCCGAAAAGACAAACAAACCAGTAATCTCTATACTTCTTGTAAACAATCCTCCCTCATCCAATATGCAGATGACTTGACTCTCATCTCATAGGTTCATAGCTTGGTACTAGGCTATTGGCCCTGGGGCCTATGCAAGCCTAGCCATAATAATTCCCTGGCTATTTCTTCCCACAGTATTTACTTTCCTGGACTCTTGTCTAGCAGGGTGACCGATATGCTCCCCGGGGTGAATTTCCTATCTCCCATCCAATCATCAAGGTTCCTTTTGAAGAGGGTCAAAGAGGCGCTCTGCTTGACATGTATGGGCAGTCTATTCCAGAGTCTGGGGAGTCTCTGGGTCAGGAGCCTATCCCTCCAGCATGTTTTGTTCATTGTGATGACAAGGTTTAGATCCTTGGAGCGTGCGTCTCTGAGGGATTGGGATTTCTTTAGGTGTAGCATGTCCAACAGCTCTGGGTTTGACATGGCCTTGTATGTTAAGCAGATATCGTCTCTGAGTAGACGATATGTGACAGAGTATAGCTGGAGTCTTTTTAGACAGTCTGCTTTAGGCCTGTGATTCTTTTAGTGAAGTAATATCTCCAATCTCCACACTCTTACTCAACAGGCCTTCCTATCCACTGAACAGTGGCTGCCCAGGAATCTACTCATTCTCAACCCTAAAAAGACCAAACTCTTATTTTTTCCCCAATCTCTCTCTCTCACCTCAAATTCACCTTTACTATTACTTCCTCTAATAACACTGTTATCCAACATGAAGCTCACACTAAACTCCTTGGGGTCATCATAGATGACGAACTCAAATTCAACTTGCACATCCTCCAAAGCATAAAAAAGTCTCTCCAGAAACTTGGTTTACAGTATCGCAATAAAAAATTTCTAACTACAAATACCAGCCTCTCCGTTGCACAAGCTCTTCTCCTCCCCTTCCTTCTATATGCTGCCCTAGTACTCACCAACATCTAAACTACCACTTTAAACAAACTCCAACAAACTTACCACAAGATAGCCAGACTTATCACAAACTCTCCATACAAAACACATCACTGCCTTGCCTTAAATACTCTCCACTGGTTAGAATTCCCCCATCTTCTACTGCTGTCACAACTTCAAATGTTACACTTCATTCTTTACAAACCTCCATCCTGCTCTGCTCTCTCTTCCTTCATCTCTATCTACACTCCTCCGTGGACTCTCCATACCTCTAATCAGCAACTACTACAAATCTATCAACTCAAAAAAATAGCCGGCAAACTCCTATATAAACACTCCGTTGCCCAAGCCTAGAACAAACTCCCAAGAGACATTTGTTTCATCATTCACCATCCCACTTTAAAGAAAAACTCAAACTTCATCTACTCAACTCCAAAATATGTCCTTGTCAAGCACCTACTTAAGCTCCCAACAACCCTACTATATACCTTTTCAGTACCTCCAAATACAGCTAAGTACTCCACTATTGTCGATACTTATTAATCAATATTGTTGGATTTAACTCTTTTTCTAAATATGTAAATATATATTTTTAGTCTGTAAAAATATTGATCTGTATATATCATGTGTTTGCATTTCTGCTTTGTCTCTCTAACATTCTTCTATAACTGATTTTGACCATATTTTTGACTCCGATGTTTGATTCTCTGTAAACTGTGTTTTTTCGAGCTTTTCTCCTCGGGTCTCCACTGAAAATGGGCCACAATCCCAGCTGGACCAGTTAACAAATGTCAATAAATAAATGAATAAATAAATAAATATATGCACACACACACACACACACACACACACACACACACACACACACACACACACATATATATATATATATATATATATATATATATATATATATATATATGGGATTTTGTGGTAACATTTTTCTGCTGATTCAACTTCTTAATTATTGAAGGTTATTATTTTTTAATGTGATTGGATATTGATAGGCACTGCTGGGTTTAAATGGGTGAGTTAGTCTTCTCATGGCATTGAGGAAGCCTTCAGGCAAAAACCTGGATCACGGGTTTGTTGTGGGATATTGTCTACACTATTATGATGAAAATAAACTGCCCAGAATTCTTAAGCAAAGAAATCGAATGACATAGCCATTACTTTTGTTGCTAAGTTTCGTGTTTTAAGACGTTTAAAGAACTGCACATAGCACGGGGAGGGAAAATGGCAGGTACTTACAAGTATTTATAATATCTGTGGTGGGAACAGCTGTTTTGCTGAATTGCTTTTTTTATTTAGCTTGAGACTGTTTCTGGTACCAGATATGTTCATATTCCAGTCTTTGCTGGAGCAGATTATTATCAAGAGGATGAATACATGACAGTGGGTAACACTGCCTCCCTTCTTCCAATTATTAGCAAACTTGTTCAACTGCATTTCTAGGATACTGGATTTGATGTGTGCAAAATAAATGCCAAACAGGAGACAAGTCTGGACTCATCCCTGTTGTAATCCTTTAAGTAAAATGTTATGTTCAGGCAGGGTACCACCAACTTTCACAACCTGAAATCTGTTGAATAGCCAATTTGCAATCCAGCAGATAATGGTAGGGTTTACATTAAGTTTGTCTAATTTTTCAACAACTCCGTAAGGATAGTGCCAAAGTCTTGGCCAGGTTCAGTACAGCAATTATATTCTGAATGGTGACTTTGAGAAATCACTGTGAAATGCTTTTTGTAACCAAATGTGCACAGTGACAGTAGTATGCTTCATGAAAAGCGACTGCATAATCAGTATTAGTATTAATTAATAGTATTTAAAATATGCATGCTGATTGGACAGCCCCATCAGTGTGCCCAGTTTAAATCAAGCATAGCCCAATTGTAACATGTCTGGCCATGGAATTCTTCTTGTGCAGCTGTTTTTTTATTGATATATATACTTATAAAATAAAATAAAAGATATTTTACAGGGAAATCAGGAACATTATACAAAATGCATAACACACCTAAGTTTCCTTATATTTTACAATAAAACATCATTAATATTAAAATGGAGCATTTCTCAATGAAGCACCAGGTCAAGAATCCTAAACAGACACAAAAGTCATGGTGTTCAATAGCAGAAAATCCCATGCAATTTGAAAATATTATTCCAGTTCACACAAAAAGTTAACAGAATAGCAACTTTTCCTCAGCATAAATCTTCTGAACAATAACAGTTATGAAACTCTAATGTCTGGCAGTATGTATTCATAGGTTCATAGGTTCATAGGTTCATACTAGGCTATCTGCCCTAGGGCATTTATAAGCCTAGCCAGAGTGTGTTTGGCTTTTGCCACCCATTTTAAATTCATTTTGTTATGCCCTTTTTCGAGGTTAGTATACTGTGCCTCATCTAACAGTGACACAGAAGTGATACCCGGGGTAAACCTACGATCTCCCATCCACTCATCAAGATTCCTCTTGAAGAGAGTCAGTGAGGGACTCTGCCTAACCTGCACTGGGATTTTATTCCAGAGTGAAGGGAGCCTCTGGGTTATGAATCTGTCCCTCCAGCATGTCCTATTTATTTCAGTGCTGAGGTTCAAGTCTTGACTTTAATTTTCAATCATTTACTAGAAAGAAACCTTACAGGGAACAGGGCAAAAAGATGGGAAGCAAAATAATGGATGTTCTGCAAAATCAGTCACATCTGAGATCTATGTACACCTCAAATACAAGCACAGTTTTAACATTCTGAAACTGCTTACATTTTACAGAAATACTTACATATTGCCACTCTCTGATTTTGCTGAATTTTCCTGATTTTGTCTCATAGTTTTTGTCTTGATTTCCATAACAAGATCACACAACACACACAGATGTTCTTTAGATGCCCCAGACTATCAGAAGCTAGTAGAAAAATACTGAAGTCCATTTATGCAATGACATTATTTTGAAAAGGTAAGACTTTTTTCTTAAGTAATGTTATTCTATAGCAAAAATATTTCATTCCTGATTGCGGGTAATGTTGGAATTACTCATGCTTAGCTTTATCTAACTATCCAGCTTTGCCCTCATGCTCAAACCATGGCAGTCAAGAGTAAATCATGCATTACCCACACCCAATCCTGGATTTTTACTAAATCACCATGTCATGAACCTGCATTAAATATGGGAAGCACATTCTCATATATTTAGAATATTTTAAGGTGTTGCAGTTGTACATGTAATATTCCATCTGTTAGAAACCACATTTTAACTGTTACAATGTAACTTCATGATTTTTTAAAGAAAGCAAAAGTGATTTCACAGTCAACAATACACTTTAATAATATGAGCTAGGTTTCCTGATGTTACAGTAAAATGTTAACATGCCATGCAGCTGTGCGGCCTTCATTTTACAACACATTAAGTACTGGGGTACAAAAGCCAATGACCCCTGCATTGATGGAGAGTAAGGACATCTATCCATCATTAATCAGAGTTTTTATTTAGGGTGATGCTTTTTAGAACTCCACAAAACTCTTCTGCCACTTAAAAATGAACTGATGAAGTGCAAGGCACCCAGATTCCCTCAACAAATCGTGAAATTGTTGTACATTTGTTACAAAATAGCCTGCTGGGAATTGTATGTACTCTGCGAGTGTTGTAATTTCAGATGGATGTCCCTAAGATGGCTATTTTAAAGCTTTTTCCAAAAATTTTGATGACTGCAAAATAAATATAACTGCATTTAATTTCACAAATATAGCCTTCTAACTGTAAATTTTACTAATCCAAACTTAAAAAAATTCACAACTTCTAGTATTTTGATATAAAGGTAATGCACAATGAATATCACTGCATAATCTACTGAATGTAACAATAATAATAATAACCAATCTATCTGTTTAATACTTCTAATGCATGTTTCAGTTTTCAGCTAAACCTTATACTGTACCAAAATACTGAGGAAAATCTACATTTGTATACCTAAATAATTTGAACATTAAAATACATAGATATTTTAATTTTAAAACAACTTGAGATGGTATACATTGCAAATAATTTTCCATATGCTTAATCAGGCACTGTATGGTCCTTGGCATTAGGGATTGCTGCTCACAAATTTCCCGGTCAAATGCTAAGTTATGTGTAATCTTCTTCCTTATTGTTTGATTATTTAAGAAAATACATCAGGGTAGCTTATTGCTTCTGATCTAAAACAAAGATGTTTATTGCATTCATACAGTTCTGCCTGCAGGAAGGATATTTAACTTAGCTTCAGATAAGTAAGAGCAGAGAAGCTGTGCACAATTTGATTCTTCAAAGTGTGCAGGGTCTCGTCAATATGAAAATAGTTCACAGTGTGTCTTTTATTGGATTCTTCATCAGCCATGCAGTATTTTATTGGAATGTCAGCTATATTTATTGACATCAGCACTGATCAGAAGTTATAATAACCTTTAGCCCTTCAGGATGCCTGCTAATAACATCTGTGCATTCATAAGCACAGAGCAGATGGTAATGAGCTTTAAAACCCTTGTAATCAGGATCATAGCCATAATTTTTATAGTTACATGCCAACTTCCAGAATTTAGTCCCCTCCATTTTAATGCATAGATTTCTAGATAACATATATTTCACTATTAAAAAAGCTAAAATGTCATTTTTAAGGGAAAAAATAGCCAGCCCTACATTAAAAAAACACACACATAAAAATACATTACTTAGTAAAATAAAAACATGGTAAATATGCAAGAACTTTTTATTATTTTAAATTGTGCAAAATAAGTACATTTTTCCAAAATGTACACCATGATGCATGCAGCACATACCTGTTTACCCAATGTATGACCTAGATTGCCTGCAACTTAACAATACTTCATGTCTACATAGAAAAAATCAATTTTATTACTTAAATTGTTTAAAGTTTAAAACACAAGCAAAGACAAATGCCCATTTTATTAATATGTATTGCATTCAGTCTCTCAGTCAGTAATGTTTTAATGACCAATATAAATTATTACAATTTAGATGAAAGCAATATAATTAAATTCAGGTAACAACAAACAAAAATATTTCAGCAGGTATAAACAAGAAAATTACAGGTTTGTACAACAGCATATTTCAGCATAGTCTCTTTAATTCACCTTTTTGATTCTTGTCAGTTGAATGTTTTCTTTTATTTAATTCACTTTCCCTTTCCCCTTAATCATGCAAAATAGCTTGCATCTGACACCAAAGGTAGTAGTAGCAGGCATCTTTTGATCACAAAGGATCATGGGTTTGTGCCCTGTTAGTCTAATTCAAGCAGTGTCTTCTGTGGCTGTGCATTCCAGTCCGGGAATGGCCGTTCTTTCCACATTCTAGATGTTGGTCTGGTATCATGGATATGAAGCTTCCTGAGGGCTCTTTTATCCTCTGCTGTCTTTGCAAAGGTGGTTTCATGCATAGTGAGAGCTTCCTTCACATCCTTTTTCCAGGCATACTTGTCTGAAGTGAAAGAATATCAGGTGTTAAGTCTGATGGAGAGAGTTCATGAGGTCATGTTTGCATATGGTTTGCTTTTGGAGGTTAAAACTAGTACAACTGGAGATTCTAGGAACGGTACTAGACCTTGTGGGACCTGTAATTAGTGCAGCTATATTATTAAGGAAACGGGTATAACTCTTGAGAATGGAATGAGGAGTAGGATTATCTTTCAGAAGGGGAACTGTGCTACTAGTAAGGTGGTGTATCTGGCCCACTGTGAGAAATGTGGTTATTTCTATGTGTGCAAAACAGAGCGTGCCTTGAGAAGTAGGATATAGGAGCATTTGAATGACATTAAAAATGAAAAACAGAATAATGCCTTATATAAACACTCCTTCGTCTGTAGTGGTTTTACTAAGTTTGCATTTGGAATTTTGGATGACATCAAGATTAATTCAGGGGGGGGGGTGATCAACCCAATGACAAGATTGGCCACTGTGTTCCCCTGGATTTAAATTATGTCATTTCCATTTTACTTGTATTACATGAAAGAGCTAATACATTATAATGACAAGTATATATATATATATATATATCTATATATATATATATATATATATATATATATATATATATATATATATATGTATATATATATATATATATGTTTAATATATATTTCTTTATGTGCAAGCAATTTTTTATTATCTGTAAATATTTTTTTAACATTCACAAGTGTTGTTAAATTTTGGTTGTTTCATATGTGTATTATTTTTGTCTCCCCTGGTTGGTTTTGTTTTTTCCACCCATAGTTTTGTATATGGGTGGTTGCCAAATGTATGAAGAGAAATTATTGGTTTGTGCTGGGCCTATTGTGGTTCAAAGAGAGATATGTAAGCTGTGCATTCGAAGGTTTTTATGTATTCTGATGAAGTCCCAGGATGTAGGGAAGAAAGCACTTAATATTCATTTGGTTGGTGTATTTAATAAAGACGGGGTTTTATCTATTATGCCCTCAGTACAGTGCATTTTATTTTAGTTTTATTGGTACGTGGTAATTTGCACTACACATTTTCTTTGGATTATTCATGTTTGGATTATTCATGTTTGCATATATCCTTGTAGCACAATTTGGTTCACCCTTTTGGCCTCTTTCCAGATTCCAACTCTCGAAAAAGGAGGTCTTTTGCTTTTCGGCCATCCATCATGCATGACACTTGATCTAACCAGTGCATACATCTGTGTTTCAGGATGATGAATATGGTGCCTATCCTCTCAAGCACTGTGCTGTTGGCGAACTTGTCCTGCCATGAGATACCAAGTATGCACCTAAGGCAGAGCATATGGAATATATTGAGTTGCTGCTCCTGTTTTGAGTACAAAGCCCATGTTTCAGTGTCATACAATAATGTGCTGTGTAAACCTGTTTGTACACAGTGTGCTTATTATTAGCCCATATTCTCTTTGTCAGCCTGGAAAACATTGTGGTGGCTTTTCCAATGTGCTTGTTGATCTCTCTATCAAGTGATAGGTTGTCAGATTGTAGAGTCTAGGTACAAAAACTCAAGGACAACCTCCAGCTTACAGTTGTTCACCCTGATTGATGGCTCATTGCCCACATTTTGGCCCATCACCCCATCACCTGGATCTTCTTTAAACTGATTGTGAGGCCTAATTCCATACCTACAGCCACAAAGCATGTCACGAGTAGCTGAAATTCCCACTGAGTGTTAGCTGCAATAGCTGCATCATCAGCGAACAAGAATTCCCTCAGACACTTTCTAAGCACCCTGGTCTTTGATCTAAGCCTCAGTAGTTTGAACAGGTTGCTGTCTATTTGTTTCAGAGAAAGATACACTTTGCATCTGTTCTGAAAGCAAATTTCAACAGAATTGAAAAGAAGATACCAAACAATATTGGAATCAATACAGACCCTGCTTCGCTCCACTGAGAATCTCAAAAGGTTTGGATATTGATCCATTGTACATGATGATTCCCTCCATGCCTTCATGAAAGGCCCTGATAATGCTAAGCAGTGTTGGAGGACAGCCGATCTTTGCCAGAATTACAAACAGATCTTTCCTACTGATGAAGTTGAACTTGTTGATCAGATCAATGAAGGCAATATACAGAAGTTTGTTCTGCTTTCTGCACTAGCCTTGCAGTTGACTAACAGAGAAAACCATGTCTATAGTAGGCCGTTCATCTCTGAATCCACAATGAAACCTGAGGTAAACTCTCTCTGCAAAAATGTGGAGTCTCTTCAAGACAACACATGCAAACAACTTCTCCACTGTACAGAGATGGGAGATGCTGCGATAGTTGTTACAATCACTTTCATCCCCCTTATCCTTATAGATAGTAATGATGTTAGCATCCCTCATATCTTGCGATACTCCGCTTTCTCTCCAACATTGGCAAAATATTGCATACAGCTCTGAGATTAGAGTACTACAGGTACATTTAAGGATTTCTGAGAGAATACTATCTTTTCTGGGGCCTTTTTCTGAAGAGAATTGTTTTAGCTCATCACTGAGATCCCCAGACGTGGCGTCAACATCATGTTCAATCATAGTTGACAGATGCTGAATGATACACAGTGCTGTCGATAATTATGGTCTCGCTGTGACTAGTCTTCCACCCAGCATTCTATCTAATTGGTTCTGTCCTTCAGGACCTCACCTGTGGCTGACTTAAGTGGGCGATCTTCCTTTGTGATAGACCGATGGCATGCTTGATTCCATTGTACATTCCTCCCATGTTACCAATGTCCATGACCTGCTGAATCTTGAAGCAAAGTTGTAGCTAGTAATCATTTGCACACTGCCTAGCTACCTGCTGCATTTACCTCTGAAAACTCTGCAGTGCCTGCAAGTTCTCCTTATTGGCCCAGGACCTTATGCCGTCCAATGCCTGTCTTTTCTTCTCAATCAGAGGTGCCAGCACTTCAGTGTGGGCTTCAAACCAGTCAGCGCATTGATTATCTTCTTCCCAAAGATAGATTTGCAGTGTTACATATACCACCACATAGTTTCTCATATCTCTTGCTGGTGTCAGTGTCATCCAGGCAGGTAAAGGCCATTTCAATGCTTGAACAAACGTATGTACTTTTGAAGGGTCATGAGTCTTACCTATGTCAATGCACAGCCTCTCTTCCTTTTTTGGGTGAAAAAATCTTCCTGTCCAGATATTCACCTTATTGCATACAAGCAAGTGGTTGGTATCACAGTCTGCAGCATGGCAACTGTGTGTTACTCTGACCCTACAGAAACTGCTGCATTTGGTGAGGATGAGGTCATGCTGGTGCCAATGTTTTGATCTTGGGTGCCACCATGAAACTTTGTGCTGGGGCTTGACATTGAAGAAGGTGTTGGTTATGCAGAGGTCATATTGGGAACAAAGTTTAAGGAGATCCTTTCCATTTTCATTAATCTTTCCTGTTATGAACTGTCCCAGACAGGATAGCCAGCTGTGATGTTCACTGCCAGCTCTGGCATTAAAGCCACCAAGAATTAATAATGGTTCATGAGAAGGGACCTCATTGATAGCAGCACTAAGTACTTCAAAGAACTTGGTCTTGAGTTATCTGGGTATTAATTAAAGTAGGAATGTAGACTTGGCTGAGAGCTGTCCAACTTAGAAATGAAAAAATGCTGCACAAACTGAATAAACATAAAAAAACAACTGATGTAAGGACACCACAAACTATTTATTAAACACTTTTCATCCAGCAGAGTGGCTGGACTTCTTCAGATAAAAGAATCAACTTCATAGACACTCTTAAATGTTTCAACAATTCAGTCATGTGACCGATGTCTCAATTAAGCCTCTTAACAATGTTCAATTAACACATCACTTGATAAAAGTTCTACCATAGTTAAAAATACAGAGTTAAAAGCCCTGACTAAAGAACAATGTAATACATTCTCCCCCTAAATAAAAAAACCTTTATCCTTCACTGCTCAATCAACAGTAAATTTATTTTTATTTATTTATTTATTTATTTTATTGTATTATTGTTCTTTAGTCAGGGCTTTTAACTCTGTATTTTTAACTATGGTAGAATTTTTATCAAGTGATGTGTTAATTGAACATTAAGAGGTTTAATTGAGACATTGGCCACATGACTGGATTGTTGAAACACTTAAGAGTGTCTATGAAGTTGATTCTTTTATCTGAAGAAGTCCAGCCACTGTGCTGGACGAAAAGCGCTTAATAAATAGGATTTGTGGATTGCGATACAGTGGGGTTAGGAAATTAGCTTTTTCCCACTGTAGTGCTATCTTGGAGTTGGTATATTTAATTTATGGGGGGGTGTGGGGGGCACAGACCCCCACTTGGGGGGGTGCAAGGGTGCTTGCCCCCCCTTCCTGCTGCAGAAACGTAGTAAAAAGTGTGTTTTTTCATTCGTGATGTTATAGATGGAGGGGATGTTATTTATATTTGCTTTGTAGTTTTTGATGTTAATAAGTTTTAGATGTTTTGAATTTTTGATCTTATGGTCTTTCTGTTTTGAAATTAGATGTTACGAGTTTTTGACGCTTTGGAGTAGAACCATATATTTTGTGTATATATATGTATATATATATATATATATATATATATATATATATATATATATATATATATATATATATATATATATATATATATATATATATATATATATATATATATATATATATATATATATATATATATATATGTATATATATATATATATATATATATATATATATATATATATAAAACACTGCAGAACCATATGAAGTTAGTAAGATATACATAATTACAACTCATAAGTAACACACATACTATCAAGACTTTTTAACTTACATTATTTATCATAAAAAAATTATTCTGTAAGTAGCATTACTCAGCATGCAGAAGTTATCCTACAGCTGAAATGTCTATTAAGTATAATACTTTTTTTGATTTTCTTGTCAGTCACTAGTTTGGATTAAGCCATCTTTTTTTACTGTCATTTCAGAACTCTTATATAATTTTGGAGTTTAGTTCTGTATAATGGCAGATTTTTTTAGATCCACAATTTGTTCAGACAAGTGTTTCAAAATAGTAAATGGCTAGTGATCCCCTATTCTTTTCAATCAGTGTAGTGGGATTGTTTACATCCACTTGATCTACCACCAACTCTAACAGATTGGGCCTCAGTTTAACATCTCATTCGAAGGATGACACACTCAGGAATGCAGCACCCCCTATGCTGCACTGCAGCATCAGCCATCGAACTACGTGGTGTGGGAATTGAATCCCCGGCCTTCTGCACCAAAGACAAGTGTGCTACCCATTGCACCACTGACACATTTTTTAGGAAACTGCAATTATTCAGTGTAGTATTTAAATAAGCTCCATCTGAACAATCTCATGATGTACTCATCATCACTGAAAACAGTACCAATTTCCCTTTACACCCTCCAGCTTTAATTATCAACCATTCACACATTTTCTAGGCAATTATTTAATACTGTGACAGACAGCTCACATTCCCTGTTTCTTCCATTTTTAAGTAACTCTCAAACAAGCTTCTCTTTCAAATGTTACACATTAAGAGGGTTTATATAAAATTTCACAGTGCACTAAGGAACATACCTCTCAGCCTGGAAGCATCAAATCTGGACAAGGCCCATGAAAAATAGGTACAAATCTGTACGCTGGTTAACATCTAATTTGCATACATAATTATGTAACCCCACCCACTCCAATGGAATTGTGGGAAACCAACTTTCAAATGCAAACTGAAGAACAGACAACCAAAATATGGCACCAGAGTCCCCCTGCACCCATTCCAATGTCCCATTACCTGGCAATTTCTCCCTATTTACCATAAACACTAATGTATACATACTGCTTTACTTCTACAATAATTATTTGATTTTATTTTTACTTTTTGCAGCACAGCAATGCACAAACACTAACAGACATCTCCTAAACAAAGCAATACTAACAATGAAAATAGACTTGGCATTCATTGAAATAGCATTGAAACCCACACACCACATTCAAAGAAAATGCATCTGGCCAGTGGTGGATAAAGATTACCTTTGGGCTGTTTTCAAATCATTGGCCCCTTGCACACAAAACAAGAAACATACATGTGTTCTTTTTTTGATGCACCTTCCTGACTTTATCAAGTTATGTTCCTTGTATAATACAGCACACTTGTTAGAGCGCATTTTAAATTTATTATTTGAACATTTTTCCAATAGGCTGTACTGTAGGCAATGAAACAAAATGCATGAACCAATAATGATAAAACTGCCCAATTCAGAACATTTCCATCATAAAAGTCTACTTCCACACCCACACTATAAATAGAATGACAGTAGTGTAAGCCATAGGTATCTTGCACAGCTTCTCACACTAATTTTCAACTTCAATTTTTTTTGCGGGGTGGGGAAAAAGGTCGAAAACCAGGGACACATTTTAAACAGTGCTTGTATAATTTTGGAAACTTGCTAGAATAAAATGCTGTTACCACCATGCATGTCACTGGCAAGTCTTGAACCCAGAACCCTATGCACTAGGGTCAGAGCAACATATCACTATGCAAAATCAGCAGTTTCCTGAAAAAAAGAAAGACTGAAACTTAATGGCTATCATTTAATGAACTCAGTTCTCACTTCTGATCATAGCTCTCAACCTCTTAGCACAAAAAACCTGGACAAACAATTCAGTGCTCACTTCTCACCATAGCTCTCAACTCTTAGAACAAAAAACTGGACAAAGCTCACAAGTGGTGGTGGCTAGGGACTTACCAGGGACACATTTTAAACATTGCTTGTATAATTTTGGAAAATGTGTTACCACCATGCATTTCACTGGCAAGTCTTGAACACAGGACCCTATGCACTACAATAAGAGAAACATACCACTATGCCAAATCAACAGTCCTTTAAAAAATAGGAAGACTGAAAGTTAATGTCTATCATGTAGTGAATTCAGTTTTCACTTCTCAAAATAGCTCTCAACCTCTTAGCACAAAAAACCTGGACAAAGACAATAATGGGGGAATACAAATTCAGTTCTCACTTCTCACTCACCATAGCTCTCAACTCTCAGCACAAAAAACCTGGACAAACAACACAGCCAATAATGGGGAATACAAATTCTGTTCACTTCTCACCATAGGCTTAGCTCTCAACTCTTAGCACAAAAAATCTAGACAAAGCTCAGAAATGGTGGTGGCTAGGAATGTTAGGTTCTTTTTACCCTGTACCTTTGGTACAAGGTTGGCTGCTAATAAATCCAAGCATCCAAAATGCAAGGAGCTCAATTCCGACTGGCTGATAGCCCTGACAGAGTTGATGTAATCGCGCACATGATGACATCAGCTCTGACAGTGTGATATTGGAAATAATTAAGAAAAATAAAGAAAATAATCGGAAATAAAGGGGTGCTACTCGGGAATTGTGGCACCTCTTCATTTGGACCCCAAAACTCGGTAAAAAACAAATAATTCGGTATGGTTGAGAGGTATGCTAAGGAAGCCAGTCTCCCACAGGTCCATTCACAAAGCCCTCATTTTCATATAACCCTGCTATGTATATAGTCCAGGTGAACAATGTGAAGGTAACGTGGATCACATTGGTTCCTGTAACTTCATCCTTTGGCTCTGAGTGAAGAGATCATCTTTGTCACAAGCCATTCATGGAGTCACGTATCGACACTGTAAGGAAAGTTTAACACTGCTCTTTCAACATGCACAATATTCGGGTTCTCAATTGGCTCAAGCATGCAAATTGTTATTAAAAAACATAGTGACATTAACATAAAAATTACAGTTACAGAGCTTGAATAAAAATATAACCTATCAGTAGCAATATTAGTCAAAAAGATTCAGTGAGCTAGTATAAAGTGCTTTAGGTCCCCCACCCCATAACATTTTGCTTATCCATTTGTCAAATATGGTTAACTTGTTTACATACACAATGTGAAGATAAATTATCTTTATTTTAATATAGTCCAGACTAGTCAAAAATAATTACCACTATCAAACTTAACTATTTCCTGTTTCAGTACACTACAATATATCTGCAAAATTAGCTATTTTTGTACAACTGGAAGTAACATGTTTTCTGTATCAGTTCTAAGTAAACAAATACCTAAACCATTTATTAAACTTTCTGTCTAGGGCAATCAATCAAATCTGGCTTCATGCAAATTAACTCCCAGGGCACCTATGCCACTGGACAACAACGTTAGTGTTTCAAATAAAATTATTCTTATGTGATGCCCCTGCACTGACCCAGTAATCCAGGAGCCTCAGTCTTCACAACTGGCAACAGTGGGGGAGGTACACAATGGGAGGATGACAAGTACACACACAGTAAAGTGCAATTTCCCTTAAGAGCACACAGAGATCACAGTCAGTCTGGGGCTGGTTTCTCGCTCTTTCTCCAGATTCCCAATAAGACTCCCCAGTGGCACAGCTATAGGGTTGAGGTCTCAGCTGAGTGGCCAAGCCAAAACCTCCACTAGCTTATTAGCTTACTAGCTATGCCCCCTTCTGCCCAGACTATAAGGTAGTTCCAGCTGCCACCAGCCAAATCTTTATCAGCTACTCTAAGGCCCTTAACAAAGGGTGTCCAATCCTACTATGTAATGTTACTATTAATCCAAATGGTAGTCTGACCAAAGCAAGGCTATTTAGGAATGGCCTGTACAGTGTCAGCAAATAGATATGCTATTATGCTAAGAGCTTAAATATATCTCGCAAATATCAGTCACAAAGATAGGTTTAAAATATTTAATAATAAATAATAAAAGAACAAGACAATACTCAGAAAATCAACACAGTAACGTCAAAGTTCAAAATTACATGGAATGTGTAAAACAACATTGTGGACAGTCTTAAATAAATAAAGAAAACATCTAAGCTATACTTTACTATATTCCTATCTGAATCTAAAAGAGTTGCTATGCCCTAAAAGCTAACTTATGGCAAGGCAAGTACAGGTGAGTGGATGCTGTCAGATCGAAAGACAAATGCAAAATGCACAATCTCTCTCTGAGAGAGTTCTTAATTAATATCAAATATTACTGCTGGCTTAGCTTGGATGAAATCACTTTTTGCCTTCTGTTTCTAAGCTAAACTCCTTTTGTCAGAAACTAACAGAATTTAGCAGCTCTCTTTTAAAATATATAGCCTTCAGTAGTTTGCACCTGCTATTGGACATAAAACAATAAAACACTTAAAAAAACAACACAGAGAGTTCCTAGTGTAGATATCTTGTCTCCTGTTGACTGAAACTGAAAGATAACTTTTATAGCACAATTGTAAATCAATTTAATTTCATCTTATTTTCTTGAAGTTTTGAATGATAACCTTTTAAGTCCCAGTTGCCACTGTTAAAAGTATATACATTTACACAATTTCAATAGTTTATATACATTTCTGGTCTAAACCAGCAGGGCATGTTGTGGTTACATTTTAGCTCAGTTCATAACATACAGGTCTGTATAGATCATATCACTATTCACAAATGACATAGAATTATTTACAAAATTCCAGATAGCTGGGCTGGCAGTGTGAAATTTTAGTAGACCCTTAGTAGAACTAAAATCAGTGAACCTCCAAGCAGAATTAACAGATAACCAGAGTCACAGCAGCATAAATTTAATTGGTGCAGCCATAACAAGAAAAAGAACAAATACACCATGCACATTGAATCAGTGCTGGTGGACAAGCGCCAGTTCACTGTGCAGGATGTGTTTTTCTTTTCTCAAGTAGTTGCGTGGCCATACAGTTAGTATATATAATTAAGGGGGAGTAAAGCTCGCCACATGGGGGTGCAAGGGAGCTTGCCCCCTCCTGCAAAACACCATTTTATGTTGAATTTTCTTATACTGAATATTCTCAATGAATTGTGATTCAGTGAAATGGGTTTCAGTTAAGTGGATTTTCAGTCAGTTAGATTTAAAAAAGACAAACGTGATCAGGTCAGCTTAGGGCTTTTATGCTTCTGCCTACATCAGCCACTGTGTTCATTTATCAAAATGTGACCTTTAAATTTATTTATAAAATGACAAAGGCAATATTTGCCTTCTTGTAGATTTTCTTGTCAGATAATTCCAAGCAGAAAGTCCTTTGACTTTGCCCTCATGTTACGATGGCAGATGTCTGCAATCCTCCAGACACAGATAAAAGCAATGTCTGGAATATTTCTGCTACTGTACCCATTCATTGCTCAATTTCCTCATCATATCTACCATCACTTGTGGACAAGACCATAGGCTACCTAAACTCTCTCACTTGAAATAGTTGATGTCCCTCCCCTGCATAGAACATTCCACATTTTTTCTCTAGGAAAGCATCATAGCTCTGATTTGAAGGTGCCGAGTGTCATCCCAGACAGTTCACTCCATGTTGAATACTACAGTCACTTGAAGACAAGATATCAATGCTGTCTGCAAATGACAAATATTATCCTTTATATTCCCAAACATTGGTACTTTTTCATCCACTGTATCATGGTAACACCTTTATGAAAACCATGAACAGGATGGGAGGCAGGATGTATCATTGATGGAGCCATATGCTTATTTCGAACATCTAACAGTTGCAGACTAAGTGCAACTTGGAACTTGAGTGTTTTACAAACCATGGTCCCCTCACACACTTTTTTTCAGACCATGCATAAATGCATGTGTTGTTTTGGGTTCACCTTCCTGATCATTTTAAATTTCAAATTATCTACCAGATTGTTTTCAATTATATTTGTTTTTGTTAAAGCAAAATTTATGAAATAAAACAAATATACTTTCAACCTCAAAAATGCCTTCTGTTATAATCCATCACGTCTGCACCCATTAATTATGGCCCCCATTCACATTGTGTCAGTGGCCTGGTAGGCACCTGACTATAAATGTCAATGGTGACATTTAAACATTTTGTTATTAAAACTAAAAAGAAACATCTATATTGTAAGTGAAAACATTCCTCAGGTAAGCTAAGTTATCAGTAGTAAATGTGCTAAAACTTTTATTTTTAATAAAATGATTGAATTTGTAGCTCGGAGACCTCTGGGAAAGTATCCTGAGCAGATGGCCATACCCCCCCAGAACTGTGGGCCTGGGGTGGCCACCATCATATCCACTATAATAATGTATGGCTTTTTTCAACTTCATACTCAGAATACAGGAATGACTTTGCTCTGCAAATACAGAGATTAAATGGCATACATCAGTTGCACAAGGACTTTTTGCTGTCATAACCTTTCCCATGAAACATTTCAGGATATGAAGTAATATGTTTTTGCAGGTCCACAAAATGTAAGTAGACCCTAGTAATGGACTTCCCAGGCTTGCCAATACACATGCAAGAACAAACTGTTGATTCATCACTGTTCATCGAGGACAGAATCTGTATTTTTCATCCTGAATCACAGGCTCATATTTAAGATGGTCTCCTTTCCAAAACCTTGGCAGTAGATTTCCTAGTAGAAAGAGAAGCATGATCCTTCTATAACTGGAACATACCATTCTGTCCATTTTTGAAATCAGGGGTATCTTATCCGAGTCTACCAAACTGAGGTAATGACCCACCATTTATGCAACTTAGAAAATATTTGTCTGACCATAATATCCAAACAATATCCAGTGCCTTCAGTGTTCTAGCCATATCTTTTCCACTTACGCAGCCTTTCCACACTGAAAATGTGCCACATTAAATTAATTCAAATTCAAAACACTATGGCTACTTTGCAATGAGTTAAACTGTCGCTTTTATTATATAGCATACTTTCTTCTCTAGTAATAAATCAGTTGCATTATAATATAGCTCTCTGTTCTTCATCCTACAGAAGACAAAAATCTTAAACAATTTGTCTTGAGAAACATTTCTAATATCCTTTAAATGTTGCCAAATCTGTGGCCTCACCAGATGCTTTGTTTGACCTATATAATACTGAGCATTGGGACATTTAAGGCAGTATATTTTTCTGATAATCCAAAATAGGTCTGACTACATGCCCGTTAATTACATGTAAAGGACTAGAATCTGTACATTGACAAATGCTACCATCCTTACACAAAATTTTTAATTCTGCACTTTCAAATCAATACTGTCTATTCTATCCATCAAACTCAAAGAAAGAATTCCTTAAGAAAGTTTAAAAACACAATATAGCATGTCTCCTAATACTTCATCAGACTGTATAATATACCAATATTGCCTTTAAAGCCTTGTTACCTCCTCTAAAAATGTTGCATAATGTTAAATAAAATACACATCATTAGAGTCCACAGGAGGATTGTGCCATTTAATATTACTTTTTCTAAATTGTACATGATCCCCATCCATTCTTTGCACTTTCATAAAAGAATCATTCAGGGTTTTAATCTGATACCCCTACTCAGTAAACTATCCAGCATGTCTTGTGTTACCTTTCTAAACTCCTCACCATTGAAAAATAAACTGCATGCAGGTAGGAACTCTCTATCCAGCAAGGATGTCAAATAAGGAACGTGTATGCTAGAGCATATCAAATGATTCTCCAGAAATGGGTCAAATCCCACCATCTGCATCTGACACCACCATCTTATGTGCAAGATTGTAGAGACTAATGACTCACAGAATTTCTAAAAGATGATATTCATAGAGAGGGTTGTACACCCATGGAATGGGCCACATGTGTAGGTGATAGACAGGAATAGAAACATTCAAGAAAGCAAGAGACAGATAAAATGGTCTTTAGATACTAAATGCACTAAAAAGAGAGGCTAGAAAGGCTTATCCTTTCCTTCTGCCACCAATCAAATGTAATGGGAATAAAAAATAGAATATCTTTCTACCAGATTCAGGAGTTCCTCAAACTGTCTCTTATATTATGCTGCAATATCCCCATATGAGATCAGTTTTGTCCACCTTTACTGAGAACAACATGGGCAGTAGCCCCTTCTAAGCTCCAATATGGCTTTCCAGAACCTCTTCAAGGCCATCTCCAAAGTCATTCACAATAGCCTCCCTGAACTCCTGTTACATCCAAGCCTTTTCTTTGGCAACTGTTACAGCTGATACCTTCCCGAACTATCAGTGAGATCTGAAAACTCCTCTGTTTGCACTCCATGGAATGCCTCTTTCTTCACCTTGATATCTACCCTTACCACTGATCTTTAGTACTTGCAAGTGCTACCTAACTTTTTACCACAGATCGTTTATTCTGTCTCAGCTATTGAGGTCTTCAATATGGCCCTCTTAGATTCCACACCTCCAGGTTATATGAACATTGTCTCTAGGTGATGGTCACTATTGAAGAGACACTGTGATTGCATGTGAAAATATGGGGAAATGTCATGTGATTGCATGTGAAAATATGGGGAAATGGGTTGTGGAAGGATGGATTGATCTCTGATTTGCCAAAAAGTGAGAGAAGGCCTTATGAAGGTAGAAGGTGATCACTTTCCACAACCTGAGACATGTTCAGTATTTAAAGTACACTATCATTTGACTTTTGGGTTTCCTATATTTAAGTTTGGTGTTGATGGAAGTGATAATTGTATAGCACTGTACAGAAGGAGAAAGGTGAAAATACAAGTTTGATAGGCAATAGGGAATTATGTAGAGATATCAGCAGAGAATGTGGTTAGGTGCTTCACAGGGTATGGTAGAGTTTGAAATAAATGAGTATTTGATTAGCCCAGTGAGAGGCAGGCTGGGGAAGACTGAGTAAGGAGATGTAGATTGTCGCAAAAAGGTGCTGGTGTGTAGTTTATGGTGGCTAGAGGAAGATAGGAGGAATGTGATGTGAAACAAGATGCAAGGAAGAGGGGAGAAAAAAAACATTATATTGAGCTAGGAGTTGTTGGAGAATTGAAGGTAAGGGAAACCTGGGTCAGTTGTAGCAGTGCATCCATTTTTAGCACCAGAAAGTAGAGTGTAGCCACCTGCATATTTGATGATGTTTGCATGTCCGATTGCTGAAGGAGGGGATTCACAAATATGGACCTAGGTAGGAGGAAGAGAAAGTTATTTTTGACATTAAACAGCCTGTTGTCTTCAGAAGAGGTAGGTATCAAACCTAGAGAGGATGGGTGTATCTAGACCAATGGAGGACATTTTTTGTAATAGATTTCTGTGAAGCTGAGTCAAAAGGATTCAGGAGGAAAGTCTGGGGAGACTAGGTTTCTCTTATTTCTGTTCAGATTTATGGTGGTTATGAAGTTAAGTGTGGCTGTAGTAGTGCTATCATTAGGAAGGAAGCCATGCTGTGCTGGAGATGGCAGGTTTTTGTGTGAAATGAATTTGAGTATAACTTGCATAAGAAAATGTTGAGAGTGGAGATAGAATGTTTATTGATCTGTAATTGATCTGTAATTGGTAGACCAGTGGAAGTACTGCCCTTGTGTAAGAGTAAGACATAATTCTTTTTTCATAGGTTGGGAATGTAGCTTTCTTTAATGTGTTGGATAATTAATAAGAACGCTGGGTAGGCAAGACCATCAGATGCCCTTTTAATGTGTATTCCTGGTAGTTTATCTGAGGCTTCAGTTTTAGTAGTGTTTTACCGTCGAGGTAGAGATGGGTTCCAGGGAGAACATTCTGTGGTGGAGTGTTGATCTAGAAGAAGATTGTGGGATAGTGGAGGGTGAGAAATTTAGATGAGAAATTATCAAGCTGATGAAGTGGGTACTGAATTGGAAGGCAAAATCATTTGAGTCTATTGAGGGACAACAGAGAGGCTAAACTGTATGACTCGGCCAGGATTTAGCTGTTGTTTGATTGAAGATCATAAAAATTCTGCCCTTCTGCTCTATCAACAATAATAATGAAATACAATTAAGTACCCATGTGAAATTGGCAACAGATTCATTCCTCTCATTTTAAATGCACTGCTAACTGAAATGGTGTCATTTATGTTATAAATGCTATGCTATGGCAACTGTGCCTCAATGCAGCAAAGAGTTTTCATGGTATTTACATGTTATACACTTATTATTAAATATAACAAAAAAAAAAAAGAAATCCGTGGTATCCCTCGAAGTCTCAGAAAAACCCAGTATACAACCTATACTGGGTCCAAAACAAACCAAGAAGAAGCTCCGCAGTGTGGAGGGTGTAATGTTCACTTCCTAAATTATGTTACGCACTACGTTCACTTAATAAAAATCAAACTGTAAAATATAACTATGAAATAAAAGATAGTAAGTAGTCCACACTTGAGTTAAAAATGGAATATCCTTTATTGAAACACACAAACAAGTGATTATAGCAAAGTATAATGAAAAGCATTAAAAACATTCCTTATTTATATATAATCAGGTTGTTTGGAGCCAGGGGGTAGTTACAGGATGAGGGTGGTTATGTTAAGAGCATTAAAAGCATTAAAATCATTCCTTTAGCCAAGTCCCCTTCCCCTTAACACCATAGTGTAATCAGAGATTGTGCTGACTAAAACTGAATCTAGAAAGCTAGAGACAAATTACAACCTAAGACCAGTTTATTAACAATTTGTATAGGCCACCAACTAATCAAAACTTTATTAATTAATAAACTAACTAAAAAAATGATTGACATAACTAACAAAAAGATCTACCAATAGGCATCTACCAGAATAAATATTAATAAATATACAACTTTTAACAAAGATCACTTTCGTATCAAATAAGTACTTCATCAGGTTTGTGTGTCAAAAACAAATCATAATATCAATGAATATGTGTATAGATATACAACTGAAAATCTAAGTAGGATGAGAGAACATAAAAATAATTGCTAAGCTGGAAATACAGTGATAAATGTTAAAATAAAGCATTAAGGCCATGGGGATCTGTTAAAGGGATATCAAACTAAGAGAATAATTAATTTGAGAGTGCAAGACTGTACTCAAGAGTAATTTCAACCTTTAAAACAGAAAAAAAGAAGAAAAAGGCCAGCCCCATGTACACTGTGTACACTATCAGACTTTAACTGCCTAAAAGGAAAAATGTAACAAAAGTGCTCAGTTTAAAATCTAAAGTAACATTTAATGTAAAGCCATCTTTCATTGTTTTTTTGGTAATCCACTTCCGGTAAAGAATAAATTGAATTTCTGAATTCAGAGTTTCCAGTGCTCTGCCAAATCTCCTTGCAAAAAAAAAGCCTCACACTGGATACAGCTAAGTCATTTTTATCTTAGGAAATTATAGTTCTATAATTCCAAACACAAAGTCTCCTGAAAGCTAATATGTTTTTTTTACTTCAGCAGATTTATTCAGTTTTAACACTATGGAATGCTGGGAGGCCAGTTAAATACTGCAAGTCACTGGATGTGTGGTTTAGCCTCCCCAAGATGAACATTCCAAGTGAACATTTTCTTAAAGAGCTGTGTACCACATGCCAAGCAAATCCATGTTTAACTTATCAACATTAAAGCTCTGTAAGATGTTCCGGGGCCTTGTCCTTTTAGGCTGTACATGGTAACCACAGGGGGAAGTGCCCAAGAAGCATCCTCAGAAGGGTTCAAAAACATTTTAACTGACTCTTTTATACTAACAGGGGCAGTGGTTCTAGTCTTATATCCTTCAGAACTGTCTATCTCCTCAAGCTCAGCTACTGTAAAAAGGACCATTATTCCTGCTGCTTATATCCCTGGTGTCCTTTCATTTACTTCCCAAAGCTTACAGCTATATCCTTTCATTCATTCTTCTGGCTCTCAAACCATTAGTAAAATGATTTGGGCAGACAGACAGCAATCCCGAATGTATCCTCCATGATGGTTAAGTTAAAATAATCAGAGAATCTCATTCAGAGCAGGCACAGAAGGCATCACCCTTGAACTTAGGTCTAGGGCTGGTATTTGTCTGTAAGCACCTAGTAACCTGATGACTCACATAGCCTGTATGGACTCGTCTGAAAAAAATCACAGTAAGGGATTTTATTAACCATTCTGTTGTACCTCATTCCAGTCACATGAAACACAAATGATATAAACATCCACTAGAGTATGCATTGAAATGTAACTTCTTTATATGGATACAAGGTCAGTTTATCTTTAAAGAATATATTTTTCAGTGCTGCTTTTCTTGATGGTCATGTCACTCATGCCTTCCAGTCGGATATGAAGCCATTCATTACCAAGGGTGAGAGTTTCATGGCACACTCATTCCCTGAGGATGTGAGCCATGTGAATTGGGACAACTAACTAAAAACCATACCATAGGAATGGAGTTTTGTATTAACCCCTATCATTCCTCTTTGCATGCCCCTAGCATCCAAGGTGTTAGGAGTGTAAAGGGCTATTATATATATATATATATATATATATATATATATATATATATATATATATATATATATATATATATATATATTCCTGCTTCCACACGATGTAATCAATATTGCCCTCCCCTACCCCTGCTTTGCAGATAGCACTGCTCTGTACACAGTTCATGGCCTTCACTGAGCACTAGGTACTCAGGTACACACTCCCCATTCCTCTTATCATACAAAGAGAGGGGAGTAACATCATTATTCTTCCCCACTTCTACATTAACTCCAACAAGCACCTGAGCTGCTAACTAACCTGGGGTAACTCAGGTTGTAGTTAGGGCCTTATCCCTCTTTACCTTGTAGAGAGCTGGCTTTATCTTTACAACCTCCTGGAAAGGTTGGGACTTGAACCATCTTCACAACCTATTTAGTTGCAATATCAGATAAGAGCAATACTTTGTGAATTACTTTTATAAGTTGCAGAAATTATTCAAAAATTGTTTTTAACAGAATAACATATGTTAAATTCCTCTCTATAGTTTTGTAAACATAAAATGTTTAATAACGTAACATGAAACTCAAATTTCACTAAACATTTTTGCTATATTTTTCAAAATAAAATTGTGTAGATTAATTTTCTATTAGAGGAGAGCCTTTTATTTATTTATTTATTTATTTATTTATTTAAAATATAAACCAATGCCCAGAAGATTAATTACAGATTATATGGAAGCAAAACAGTGACTATGTAAAATTAATTGGAGTGATGCATTCAGTGGAAAACTGCAGAGGGAATTTGGAAAGTTTTGAAAGAGTAATTATTTGAGAGCAAAAAGTCAAAAAATTGTTTTAATATCAAAATCTAGGCATACAATGCCAGGGGGATATATTTTCATAAGAACATAATACTTGATTAAGGTAAAAGACAAAAAAATATAAGAAATGGAAAACAAATTGAGCTACAACTTTCAAAACTGAAATAAACTGGACAAACAAATTAAGCATAGTGTGATACAAGATGAAGAAAATGTTGAGGAACATTTATATAAAGATATTGAGCATTTGTAGGAAACCATTTTATAGATATATAAAATGTAGAAGGGGTAAAGACATACAGATTGACGAACTCTGTGTAGACATGTAACAGATTATAGATATAATTTACAAAATATTATGAAAAACAGTTTGGGGGGTAAGTTATTTTAGTGATATCCTGGTAGCCTCAGATACTGGAATCAAAATAGACTATGTTGAAAAAGAACTATGCAAACTGGATCCAAGCACAGCACTGGGAGAAGATGAAATAATTAATAATGTTCAGCAAGAACTTATAGTACAAATGGAGAGATAAGTCAGCAAGCAAGGGGTAGTATTGCTGAAATTGAATTCATCCTCAACCTCAAGTCTTGGTGAGTAACTTCACAAGGTGGACCCTATTTTCACAAAATCTCACCAAGATGGCACTGATATATAGATTGTATTTATATAGCATATATCATAGACAGAAGTAGGTTAAAAATTAAACAAAGATAGCTGGGTGCACAAGACCCAGGATAAAAAAGTGCCCAGTCCTGACAGGCACACTGGTGTCAGGACTGGAAAAGATAACAGTGTAGAACCCTCAAAAGTATGAAAACATTCCTACAATGGGTCCAGGCCCAAGAGGAAGATGCCCCCCCCCCCATTGTAGAAGGAAGTAGTAGTCCACAAAAATCACAAAAGCTGATAGGCCAAAGAAGAGCCAGGACAACAATATAGTAGACTATTGAAGATAAGAAAGAAATTAGGTATTGTTACTATTTTGCAAAAAGCCCAGAATTTCCAGACACAAGATATACAAAATGATTGAGAGAAATTAGAAGAAAAAAAAAACTTCCACAAGAAAAACTGTCAGAAGCTTCAAATAAAAATTTGTATTCATTGATACAACAGATTTGTGAAAAACACTATATAGATCAAGAAACTTTGAACTGTTTGGAAAAAGAAACATCTGAAGAAGTGTGAAAATACAAACAATAAAACCTAGAGATGTCTGCAAAGCATAAAAAAGAAATATAGACATAGGAAAGAGAGAGATTTAATATGGTGCAATAGCTATGCAAAGGAGAAAGCCAAATTAAATGATATAAAGAAGGCAGCCCCTAAGATATTCAAAGAGCAATACAGGCAATAGCATTCAGATATGAAAAATTTCACAATAAAAATAGTATCACAAAGAGGGAATGTAGAAAAGAAGATTATTAAAATAG
This sequence comes from Protopterus annectens, assembly GCF_019279795.1. Taxonomy (NCBI): domain Eukaryota; kingdom Metazoa; phylum Chordata; order Ceratodontiformes; family Protopteridae; genus Protopterus; species Protopterus annectens. The sequence continues at coordinate 1,107,001,758 of NC_056748.1, read as the reverse complement.
AAGTAAAAAAAATAGAAGTTGAAGTTACTGAGTGCCTGTGAAGTGAAGGATTTAGTGTAGAAGATCCAACACAGGTTACATCATAGCATGATAGAGTGTGGCTCCAAAGTTAGGAGAAGCATGAAGATCTTGAGACATTTGAAGAGGAAATATGGGCATGGGAAAGAGATTTAAAATGGTGTAATATTTATGCAAAGGAGAAAGCAAAACTAACCAATGCAAAAAGAGCAGCACCAAAGATATCTGAAGAAAAACACAGGCAAAGGAATCCGGACATGGAAAACTTTACAACACAAAAAATAAGAAGACAAAGAGGAAAAGCAGAAAAAGAGATTAGTAATGGAGAAGTTAAAGAAATAGAAACTGAGGTTATGGAGTTACCTGCAAAGTGAAGGATTCAGTGTAGAACATCTAATTCATAAAGCACCACAAGAGGACAGAGCAATGGAACTCCAAATTAAGGGGAAACAAGTAGAACAGGAAGCAACATGTCAGGTGCCATATGAAGATATTTTGGAGCCTTCCACAGGAAACCAGTATAAATGTTCACTTGAATTTAGACAGGAAACTGTGGAAACTCTGATGCAGTCAATGGTGAGGTATGATAGCCCAGTCAGTTCCCATATAACAGAGCAGTGGATGGCACAGGATGAAACTGATGAGAATGTGCCACAAGAAGATGTTATAGAACATTCTAAAGAATGCCTGTAGGAAATGGAAAACAAAATATGTGTCCTTAGTTTAGAAAAAAATGAGCTAAGAGAAGAGATGCTTGGTTTAATAGACATAGATAGACATATTAAGATCAATGAAAGAAATAGACTGCAAAAAGTCAATAAAACTCAAAAAGTCAGAAGTTTGATAAAATAAATGAACACAGTAATTCGGACTGTCCATAAAGATCCATGCAGTATAACAGAAGTAAACAGGATATATTACTGTGCAGCTAAATTAATATAAAGTTCTACCACAAGAACACAGGGTAGGGAGGGAAGGGAAGGGGTGAAATCAAATACCATCATGGAAGTATCGGATAGAGAAAACTATGAAGCAATTATGACAAGAAGTGTCACTGTTAGAGGAATGTAGAAGAGGGAACAGATCAACAAAAATAGTAATAAAGATAGACATGATAAAAGCAATGCACAATATTAGAACAGATCAGGATCTATCTTGCACTATCGCAAATAAACTAAAAATCTCAGCACAGGCAGAAAAACTTAGAAGAAACACAGAAAAATATAAAGAAAAAGGACAAAATAAGCAATTTATTGATGACCAAAAAAGTTTTATAGACAATTGGGAAACAAGGTAAAAGGAATTGAAAGACCATCAAAAAAAGAACTAGATACATTTTGGAGAAGTATCTATGAAGATCCTGTGGAACATAACAAAGGTACTAAATGGATAGAAAAAGTAAAAGAAAGAATAAGAAGTTTAAAGATACAGGATATGAAATGGGATGAAGTAACAGCCAGCGAGGTTTTAAGTCAACAAATTTCCTTGTGACTGCTCTTCTATAACCTCACTTTTTTGTTTTTATACAGTTTGCTATTTTTTTGAGTTTGAGCCAGTGAGGTTGAAACAAAATTAAGAAAAGCCTCATACTGGAAACCCCAGGCCCAGATGCAGTACTTAACTTCTGGTTAAAAGTATTAACATCTTTGCATGAGGATTTAGCCATGAGTAAGAACTATTTATATGCGCACCCCAAATAGACGCCAACCTGGCTAACAGGAAAAACAATGCTTCTACTTAAGAGTGAACCTGCAAGCTACCCTAAAAATTATACACCAATAACTTGCCTTCCAACCACGTATAAACTATATATGGGAATTAATGCTGACAGAGTTTGTAGTCATTTATAAGAAAACTCAAGTATGGCAGTAGAACAAAAGGGCAATAAAAGAAAGTCATATGGAGCAAAGGATAATTTGCTTTAAATCCTACCTGAATGGTCGACAGCAGGCTGTCCTCTGGCAGAACAAACTGTCTAACCTTCTACCTAACACCCTTGGAGTACCACAAGGATCTATACTAGGACCCTTGCTGTTCTCCATCTTCATTAACGACCTTTATACTGTCATTCCAAAAGTCAGCTGTATCCAATATGCTGATGACTCTTCTCTGATTTGCTCAGCCACATCTCCAGTAGAGTTATGGTCAGCTACCCAGACCACCTTTAATACAATTGGCTTTCTGAACATCCTCTGATCCTAAATCCCAAAAAAACTAAAATGCTGTTATTTTCACCAACACGTAGGTCTACCGCTTTCACCTTTACCATAAAATAAAATGATGGCACAATAATCTCCCCTGACCCATCTACAAAACTATTAGGTGTCATCATAGACAATAATCTAAAATTTGACCTACATGTTAACCAAACTATCAAAACCATCAATAAAAAAACTAGGGTTACTTTACAGAATAAAAGCCTTCCTAACCCCTCAAGCTAAAATTGCTATAGCTCGCTCTCACCTTCTTTCAACCCTTCTGTATGCATCCCCTCTACTCTCAAATTTAAACAAGACTGTCCTTAACAAACTCTCAATTTGCTACAACCACATTGCTAGGTTTGCCACTGGGTTGCCTTTTAGGACACATCATTGTATCAATCTAAATCAGCTTGGGTGGCTTGAACTACCAGCCTAATCCAGTATAACCAACTGATTATGGCCTATAAAATCCTCTATAATTCGGACAATACTCCTGCACTTAAAAATATTATCACCCCCTATAACAATCCTAGACCGCTTCGATCCTCTAACAAACTACTAATTCAGACTAGCAAAATTAATAATACAGCAGGGGATTCTCTCTTTGCAAACTCTGTAAGTAGATCCTGGAACTCTCTTCCAGCTGATAATACCTTACTTTCCACCTTAGGTCAATTTAAAACTAGACTCAAACAACATTTGTCACCTAACTGGCTATGTCAATGTATCAAGCCTGGCTAACTCTCTCTAGAATGTGTAAAAATCTGTTAACCAGTTTACTGTGTAATTTAATTTAATCCTGACTTGTGCTCAGGATTAACTGTAACCTGTGGAACTTGTTTAACTTGCTTACTTATGTAATCTCTGTAAATAGTCTGTTTGTAATATGTAATGCTGGTATTATGTAATGCTGTATCTGCTTACCCTTGGAGCTTTTCTCCCCAGGCCTCCACTGAAAATGGACATGCATCCAGTCGGACTATCCCGGTCAACAAATGTAAAATAAATAAAAATAAAAAAATAGTAGTGAACTGTAAAAAGGTGAAGAATCTAAGTATGGCATGGATTGACTAAAAAAAGCATTTGATAGTATCACACATTCATGGATAAAAGAGTGCTTAAAAATGTATGAGATACGTGCTGTACTGATCAACTACATTACAGTGGCCATGAAACAGTGGCAGACCATTTTACAGTTAAGCCATGATAAAGGACAAATTATTATTCCAGGGATAAAAATTCAAAGGGGAATATTCCAGGGTGACTATGTCACCGCTGATATTCTGCCTTGCCCTTAACCCATTAAGTTGTCTATTTAACAGCTTAGACTATGGCTATAATTTGGCTCAACAAAGTGTAAAGATTTCTCATCTTCTTTTTGTCGAGGATTTAAAACTGTATATCTCATGAGATGAGCAACTGAAAGCACAACTGCAGGTTGTCAAAACTGTTTCAGATGATATAAGAATGTCATTTGGTCTTGGTAAATGTGCAAATGCAACTTTTAAAGCAGGAAAACTGCAGCACCAGGAAAACATCAATTTGGGACAAGAATGTGATATACAAGAACTTGAGCAAGAAGGCGTGTATAAATATTTGGGAAGTGATGAAGGATCGACAATAAAACAGGAACAAATGTGAATAAAACTTAGTAAGGAGTACTTCAAAAGACTTAAATTATTCCTGAAAACAGGGTTGACATCTAGGAACAAAATCCAAACTATAAATCAATTTGCTCTTCCTGTCCTAACTTACAGTTTTGCGGTGACTGATTGGCCCCAAAAGGTGTTGGATAGATTAGTTGGGAAAACAAGAGGGATGCTTCATGCTCACCAAATGATTTATAAAAATCAGTGCATACCAAGATTATATATTCCCTGTTCCGAAAGAGGGATGGGCCTCCTTGGAACTGATTACATGTACAGATCTGTAATCATGGGACTCCCCACATATCTGCTGACCTCACAAGACCCAAATGTTGTGAGAGTTTTAAAACATGAGGAGAATAAATCTAAGATGACTTCCCTGCTTAGGCTAGCATAAGCATATCGGTGTCAAGCAGGAATGGAAATCAAACCACAAATGAATGAAAACCAGGCAAAAACTGAATGTGCCAAAAAACAAAAGAAAGAATATAAGGTGAAGGACCAGATGTAAAGGCAAGAAATGTGTGAAATGCACAAATATAGTTGCAAATATAGAAAACATATGGAAGAACCTCATGTAGATCATGAATGAATGCAGGAATAGTTAAGGAGAGATGAATTCAAACCAAGAGATGAAAGGTTAATATTGGTGGCACAAGACAGTGGGCTATGTACACATTGGTTTACAAAGTCCATTGAACATGTGAGAGAAACAGACAAATGCAGTGTTGTAAAACTGAATTGGAAACAGTTGCACACCTCGTTGCTGGTTATGACATAGTAATGGCAGAAGGACTGTATACTGAAAGGCATAATAACATGGCAAGACTGTTGCACTGGGGATTGTGCAAACATTATGGTATTGAAGTGGCTGAAAAACACTGGAAACATAAGCTGCAAAGCATCATAGAAAATGATGAAGTCTACATCACATGGGATCACTCATTACCAGCGATTCAAAAGTTAGATGCTAGAAAACAAGATATAGTGTCCGTGCAAAGAAAACAAAAATAGCATCGATCATTGAAATCGCCACACCCAGTGACTACAGTGTCATGTACAGAGAGACACAAAGTCATAAAATGTCAGGCTTTGCCAGCAGAAACGAGACCAATGTGGGAGAAAGATACCTAGATAGCTCCAATAGTAGTAGGATCAACGGGTCTTATAAAAAGAGTCTGTAATCATATTTAGATATGCTACCAATACATGTAACTCCATACGAATTGCAGGAGTCATTACTGGGCACATTGCGGGTGCTGAGAAGAGCACTTTTGGCTGACATTAAAGAGAGAAACAATACTAATTTCATGAACTTTAATCATACGTTGACTTAGGAATGGGGTCCATTTCTGGAATGGTATTAGAAACCCAAACGATTTGGAGAAATTAAAAAGGGAGATACCATTATATCTATTATTTACTAGGTCATATACATATGGGGAGATTCCTCAAGATTGGAGACTTGCACTTATTAAACCTGTTTTTAAGGGAAAGGGGAAGGGGACAAACCCAGAGTCATATAGACCCTTAAGTATACTTTCTTGTTGTAGAAAAATAATGGAGAAGGTAATATTGGATAAGCTATTGTCAGAACTGGAACCAGCATGCATATGTTGAAAATAGATCTATTACCACCTGTAATATAATGTTCTATAACAATATAATAACAGCTATGAATGAAAAATTGTGCTGTGATGTCATTTATATAGATTCAACTTCAGCATTTGACAGGGTCATGCACAAAACACTGATCGATAAATTACAACAGCTAGGTATTGATTTACTCTTGAAAAGTGGATAGCTGCATGGCTCACAAATAGGACATGGCAAGTATCATACAGCAATTGGAAAGGTAAAATTCCTGGATTCAGTTAGGGTGTTCCAAAGGGCTCTGTCATAGGTTCATAGATTCATAGGTAGGTACTAGGCTATTGGCCCTAGGGCCTATAAAAGCCTAGCCAAAAATGTACCCTGGCTTTCGCCACCCAAGAAAATTATTTTCCTGTGCCCCTGTCAAGCAGAGCCACAGAAGTGATCCCTAGGGTGAATTTCCTATTTCCCATCCAATCATGAAGATTTTTCTTGAAGAGTGCTAATTAGGAGCTCTGTTTGACATAGATAGGTAGTCTGTTCCAGAGTATGGGAAGTCTTTGGGACATGAATCTATCCCTCCAGCATATTCTGTTTATTGTGCTAACAAGGTTTAGGTCCCTAGAGTGTGTAGCTCAGAGGGATTGGGAATTCTTTAAGTGGAGCATGTCTAACAGCTCTGGGTTTGACATAGCTTTGTATGTTAGGCAGAGATTGCCTCTGAGTAGGCAATATGCGATGGAGTAAAGCTGGAGTTTTTTTAGACGGTCTGCTTAGGGCATCTGTTTGAGGCTGGTAATCCTCTTTGTGAGGTATTTCTGTGGCCTTTCCAGTTGTTGTAGATGTCTTGTGAGGTACATACCAAAAGAGGCATTGTACTCTATAATGGGTCTAATGAGTGATGAATAGAGGGGAACAATGGCCTCTTTTTTTCTGGATGAGAAACCTTTTGTGATGAGGTGAGCCACGTAGAAGGATTTCCTGACCACTGTGGCAATGTGATTATCAAAGAAGAGACTACTGCCCACCTGTGTCCCAAGATCTCGTATCACATTTTTGGTGTTAAGTAGACTACCAGCTATGTGGTAGTTCATGGGTACAGAGTTTTTACCAAAGGGGATGACAATACACGTTTTGGCACTGAGCTTCAGACCATGGCTTTGACACCAGGCATCTGTCTCAGTGAGACCCTTTTGTTGTATGTCCACATCGTTAGGAGTTTCAATTATGGCTCCTAGTTTGCAGTCATCTGCAAACTGTGTTAGCCAAAGACCTTCTGTGTTAGCCTGTACTTCAGAGAAGTAGATACCAAACAGGAGAGGACCCAGGACTGAACCCTGTGGTACTCCACTTGTCACTGGTCTGAAGTCGGATTTGGAGTCTGCTACTTTCACAGTGTGGGTTCTGTCCATGAGCCAGTTGGCAACCCATCTTGTGACATAGGGATTTATACCTAGTTTAGTGAGCTTATCTATAATTCCAGAGTGGGGGATGATGTTGAAAGCCTTGGCGAGATCTAGATAAGCTGTGTGAACCACCTCACCCTCATCTATGGCTTTTGTGACTGCTTCAAAGAAGTCAGTCAGGTTTAGGAGACATGAACTTCCTTTTACATATCTGAACTGGGTAGGGTCCAGTGTTTGGAGATTAACAATGTCTTTGTTTATGAGTTCCATGAATATACGTTCCATGGCCTTACAGATCAGGCTCGTCAGGCTAATGGGGAGGTAGTTCTGGGGTCTGTCATGGCTCCCCCTTTGTGGAGTGGGATAACCGTCACAGTGCGCCATTCAGTGGGCACAAAGCCTGAGGTGAGGCTATGATTGAACATGGTACTTAGGTAGGGTGCCAGTTCATTCTGTAGTTCATGAAGAACACAGCCTGGGATATTGTAAGATCTCATGGATGCTGTGTTCTTGGCTTTGGAGAGTGTGTTTTTTACCTATGCAGCCATGATTACAGGAACTTTGCATTCTTTTGGTATAGAGATGGGCCCTGCAGGGGGTGAGAGGGAGGTAAAGTTAGCACTGAACCTATCTGCCAGGATGTTGGCAATATCAGTTGGATCTGTATATTTAGTGCCATTGTGCTGTAACTCAGAGCAGATCTGAGTGTTGCCATTGAGATTCTTGACATAGCTATAGAAGGCTTTGTGGTTGTCTTTAGAGTCAGTGGCAATTTTGTTTTCATAACTAGCTTTGGAGGATTTTATGAGGATCTCAAATTCTTAATGAGGTTGACCAGAGAGTTCCTCCAGTCATGGGATTTTACTCTTTTTTGCAATGGTTTCTTTCTTCTGTTGTAGTGTTTGTTTATGGCAGAGGACCACCAGATTGGCTTCCTTTTTTTGGAGGATAGCATCTTGGTTCTATTAGGGATAGCATGATCCATGCACTCGTGTAAGTGCTTATAAAGTGCATTTGTGTAGGATTCAGCAGTCGTACCTCTATTGTCCGTTTGCATGGATGTCATGAAGTTTGCCACTTCTGTCTTAAGAAGTGTGAAGTTGGCTTTGGAGAAGTTTTTTACAGTGGTTTCCCTAATTGGGGGTGGGGGTGGGATATGGATGTCTAGTGTGATTAGCTTGTAGTCGGATCTGACCAACGAGGACTTGACCTCTGATGTGGAACACCGGTTGCCCATGTTGGTAATGACCAGGTCTAGGATATTGCTGCCCCTGGTGGGGATGTGAATAAGTTGATCCAAGGCGTTGGAATTTATAAATTCCAGAAAACGTTGAGCAAAAGAGTTCATACATGAGTAGTTTTCCCAGTTAATGGTGGGGTAGTTGAAATCGTCCATTAGGGTGTTAGGTTGTGCCTTAATACTTTCCAGTGTATCAAGAAATGAGGAGTGGGAATCCTGGGGCATGGTGGGGGGTCTGTAGCAAGCTACAATTTGGATTGCGGTCTTGCCCAGAGTTAATTGCACTTGGATAATCCCAGATGCGTTATGCTGTGCCTGGAGGCATGGATATCCTTAATGAATATGGACACCTTTAGTGCTTCATTCCGGGTTAGGTGGCCAAATGGTGTGGTATGAATTATAGCCTGGTAATGCAGGGGTGCACTCTGGAGCTTTGAACCAGGTCTCTCTCACTGCACAGATGTCAATGTTCTCCATTTTAAGGAGTGCCTTGACTGAGTGCATTTTGAGGTTTAGACTTCTAGCATTGAGTAGTATTACCCTCAGATTTTGCTTGCTTGTACCTGTTACGGTGGTGAATTTGTCATTTGAACCTTGCCTAAAAAAGCACTATAGGGGTGGCAAGAGCCTTAGTCAGTATCCAGAATCCTAAGGGTGACAGGTGCAGGCCATCTCTGGCAAAGCATCGTGGTCTGTTGATCATGTCGTCCCAGGCAGACAAATTCTGGATCCCCTTAGAATGACACCAGAAGCTTAGCCAATTGTTGAAGTCAATCATTTTGTCCTTGTACTGTGGTATCATTTTGGGTGATGGCAGGATGCTACTCAGGGCTAGGGTCATACCTGCCTGGGCTACAAGCTCGGGGAGCTCCTCCATGTTTCTTTTCATGTAGTCCAGGGAGGTACGTCTCAGGTCATTCACACCAACATGGACAATGGCAGTGTCATATTTGTACTTGTTGTGGAGTGACCTGAGTGCGTATATTATGTGACAGATCCTGGCACCTGAATGGCAGCTGACAGTAACTTTCTCCTTGTTTAGCCTGGTGAGTGGAACATCAGTGTGCCTGACTATAGAGTCACCTATGACTAGAGTGTTGGGTATGTTGTTATACCTTATGGGCTGTGGTTGAGTGGCACACTGAGTTTGTGGGCTATGAGTCATTTGGTTGTGTTGGGGGGTGTAGTTTGCGTTTCTGCTTTGGAGGTCCCTGATGCTTGGGCAGGTTTTTATTGAGAGCCACCATGAATGTAGGTGTGTGTTTTGTGTCTCTATGTGTGTGTTTTGATGGTGTAGGTTTTATGGGACTGTGTGATGAGTGTAGTGTGGTGCAAGTGTTTACCTTCTCCTCTTAACTGTCTAGTCCAGTCTTGGGTGAAGAGAGCTTTGCTTCCAGTTTGGTTATATAAGTGCATATCTCACAGGTTGTAGTGTTGGGTGGTAGGAGGAGAGGGTTGTCTGTGTACATGAGGCAATTGCTGCATTGCCCCAAGATGCCCAGATTCATCAGGTAGACAGGAGAAATCACCTGGAGCTGACCCTTAGACATGCCTGGATAGGTGCTTATTTGTTAAGTACTAAAAACTGCTTTCCTCTAGACAAGTGCGGAAAGTTGAATGCTGTAGTAATTTGCAGCTTATTTAGTGCTTGCAACGATTTCTGAACAAGTGCTGAGTTTAAAGAAACAGATTTGAGTGCTGAAACTAGAAAACTGTCAGGTTCTAAGAAACAAAATTAAGCTAGAAGGCTTACCTCCAACACAGAAAGGCTTGGAGGCTCAGAAGCCTACAAACAGTCTAGACCACTTACAGGAAAGGCAGGAAACAAGCTTAATTTTGTTTTCTTTCCCAGATGGTCTCTTTATACACAGTAGGAGTGCCTGAAATCAGAATATGGTCTCACTGCACTCAGTTGAGTGAGCAAATGAGATGGGCCCAGAAGGAGTATCCAAATTACAAATGTTCAAAGCCACCAAGATTAACACCAAAACAAAAACAGGAAGAGTGAGTGGGGAACTAACTGACAAAACAGAGTCAAAACTTCCAGTTCAGTTAATATTCAATGCAGCATAAATAAATCAATTAAAATGCTGTATTATTTGAGAAAAGTGCAGATAAAAGGTACTTAAATTCTCTTATACGTCCATTTGAATACAGCTAGGTCTTAGCCGGCCAAAGCTGAGGTTTTAAGCAGAAAATATTCCTAAATATACCACTTAAATATGCAGTGACAGGATATCAATGAATGAGACTACCCCTGCCTGCAATTACTAACAGGCAATAAAAATCTAGGAAACACTAACTGTCATAGGTCCTTACTTGTTTAGACTGCATCATTCAGAGCTATCTTTTTTATCTGAGGTTTTCTGCAATCTGTATGCAAATGACCTGAAATTGGTAACCTGATTGCAGGTGTTACAGATAGGGTATGCCTGAAAAAAAATTGACTAAACTGACCATTTGGGCACAGCAGAATAATATATATGCTGATAAATACATCAAAAACTAAACATATGAGATCTAGGAGACATAAATTAAAAAGTGAATATTTAATACAGCACACAGTGATTGAAACTGTAGATTTATTTAAGGATCTGTACATATGGGTAAATTCAATTTTGAATCTTTTTAATTATATCAGCTAATTGGTTAGTGATAGTTGATTGTATAAAAAGATTTGTAAATTCTAGTTCTAGGTACTCAGAAATTATGAAGTCAATATTTCTTAATTACATTAGACCCAAACTTGAATATGGAAAATGGAAATTTGGAAACTTTATATGAAAACAAGCATGAGTAAACTAGAAAGAGTACAGCAGAAATGCACTAAGGACATCCGTGGATATGAAAATTTAAGTTATTATGAAAGACTAAAATATCTGAATGTGTACAGTACCTCATATAGATATTTAAGAGGCAACCTTATTCAGGTATACAGGGCATTTAGAGACAAGTATCTCTAGGAATGTTTGAGGTTATCAAAAAGTAGTTGAGAATCATCAAACAATCTATATAGAAGATTCTATAGGAATGAGAAGTGTACTAATTGGTTGCCTGAGAGAGCGGCTGAGGCATGGAATAGACTACCAAACTACAATAAAGCAAGTCCTAGTTTAGATACTTTTTAAGAACAGCCTGGACACTTATTATGGGAACAACTGTTTTTGTATATTGGCAGGCTAGAAGAGCATTAATGCCCATGGCTGATATATGTATGTATTTAAGGTTATAACTGCTGTTATGAAGGCAAAACAGCTGCTGATTTCTTTTCTTGCAACTCAATTACTATGTTCTGCAGCTCTTGGAAGCAGTGTGTGTTTACAGTGTTATCTTACTGTTGTATTCCCAGTGTGTTACTAGCATCAAACTTCACCTTTCCCATCTAAGAAATAATAATAGTGCAGAGAAGCTATACAAAGAGGTTAAGGCGCAACTCAACTACTAGCAGTTTACCAGGAGAAGGGCAGCTGTTAATGAGTGTCATAGCACTCCTACGAAGAGTTCTACAATGTAGAAGAGTTCACAAAAGACTTCTCCATGTTTCCAGAAGGAAAGTAACACATGAAGCATGTTAATTCACAGATGGTCTAGGCTGAAAGATACTTAGTTAATTGGGACAGTTAGGGCTATAACTGTTAATGCAGATGTTCTTTATTTTAATTACAGCAATATTTTCTTTGTATGACGCTTACTATTATACATCCCATAATACAACTTCCGCCTAAGTATTGCTGTTTTTTATCTTCAGAATTCTGATAATTTATTTGCCAATTACCATATTTCTGACTAATACTGAATTACATTCATTAAGAATTTTGCTCAAAAAATAGTACCCAAGAAATTATGCAATTAAAATGCATGTTATCTCTTATCAATATTCCAAATCTGAATACTTGCACAAATTTCTTGGAAAATAATCTAATAAAATTCTAACCTGATAATATTGTACACAAATATTTTATTTTGGTTTCCTTCATTTGACTTAATTATATGACAGGTAATGCATGGGACTGCATATCGAAATGCAAATAACGTAACAAGGCCTTAATGTTTTCCAGTATATCAAGAAAGGAGGAGTGGGAATCCAGGGGCATGGGGGGGATCTGTAGAAGGCTACAATTTGGATTGCAGTTTTGCCCAGAGTTAGTTGCACTTGGATAATCTCAGATACATTATGCTGAGCAACTAGCCTGGAGGTGTGGATATCCTTAATGAATATGGACACATTTCCGCCTTTGGTGTTTCGGTCCAGGTTACATGGCTGAAAAGTGTGGTATGAGTTGTAGTCTGGTACTGCAGGGGTGCTCTCTGGAGCCTTGAACCAGGTCTCAGTCACTGCATAGATATCGATTTTCTCCATTTTAAGGAGTTCCTCGAGTGAGTGCATTTTGAGATTTAGACCTCTAGCATTGAGTAGCATTACCCTCAGTTTTTGCTTGCCTGTACCTGTTACAGTGGTGAATTTGTCATTTGAACATTGCCTAAAAAAGGCACCATGGGGTGGCAAGAGCCTTGGCCAGTATCCGGAATCCCAGGGGTGACAGTTGCAGGCCATCTCTGGCAAAGCATTATGGTCTGTCGACTATGTCACCCCAGGCAGACAGATACCAGATCCCTTTTGAATGACACCAGAAGCTTAGCCAATTGTTGAAGTCAACCATTTTGTCCTTGCACTGTGGTATCATTCTGGGAGATGGCAGAATGCTACTCAGGGCTAGGGTCATAATTGCCTGAGCTACAAGATCAGACAGCTCTCCATGTCTCTTTTCATGTAGTCCAGGGAGGTACATCTCAGGTCACTCACACCAACATGGACAATGACAGAGTCATATTTGTACTTGTGGAGTGACCTGAGTACATGTGTTATGTGGCAGATCCTGGCTCCAAACAGGCAGCTGACAGTAACCTTCTCCTTGTTTAGCCTTTTGAGAGGGACATCTGTGTGCCTGACTATAGAGTCACCGATCACTAGTGTGTTGGGTATTTTAGTTTTACCTTATGGGCAGTGGTTGAGTGGCACCCTGAGTTTGTGGGCTATGTGTCCTTTGGGTTGTGCTGGAGAGTGGAGGTTGCTTGCATTTCTGCTTTGGAGGTTTCTGTTGCTTGGGCAGATTATAATTAAGAGCCTCCGTGAATGTGTATGTGTTTCTATCTGTGCATTTCAGTGGTGTAGGATTAGTGGGACTATGTGTTGATTGTGGTGTGGTGCAAGTGTTTACATTCTCCTCTTAACTGTCTAGTCCAGTATTAGTTGGAGAGAGCTTTGCCTCCAGTTTGGCTATATCAGTGCATCTCTCACAGGTTGTAGTGTTGGGTGGTAGGAGGGGAGGGTTGTCTGTGTACATGACGTGGTAGGAGGAAAGGGTTGTCTGTCTACATGAGGCAATTTCTACATTGCCCCAAGATGCCCAGATTCATCAGGTAGACAGGAGAAAACACTGGGAGCTGACCCCTGGACATGCCTAAGTAGGTACTAAAAAACAGTTTTCCTCTAGACTAATGAGGAAGGTTGAGTGCAGTAGTAATTTGTAACTTATTTTAGCACTACAACAAGTGCTGAACAAGTGCTGAACTCGAAAGAGCAGGTTTGAGTGCTAAAATCTAAAAACTGACTAGTTCTAAGGGAAAAATTGAAGAGCAGACTTTATGGTGCCGGGAATAGTTTAACCCTAGCTAAGCAGTCCTGCATGATGTGCAAACCCATGCAAACACGGGTTTTTAAGTCAGAAAGTTGAAAGGGATAGAAATTAGCCCAAACCGGCCAATAAGCTGCAATTTCAGAGCTGGTAACCACTCCTCTTGTGACAGAGAGGCTGCTCAATGCTTACTGTGCGTGTGTGTGTGTGTGTGTGTGTGTGTGTGTGTGTGTGTGTGTGTGTGTGTGTGTGTATGTCAGTAAGTGTGTATGTATGTTATTGGGATATACATTAACTCAATTATCCCTAATTTTGTATTTATGTGTAGAAAACTATTGATAATAAAAGTGAAAGATCACAAGTTAAATTTTAACATTACTGAAAGCTATCATTGTCATGTATTTCCACACCATTTAAAGTATGAAGCTTATTATAAACATCAGTTCCCTTAAATCCACTCTAAATGTACAAAAGCAGGACTGCACAAGTGTATCAGGCAAGGCAAAGATTATTTCAAAGGTTCACTGTCCAGCCGAGTTTCAGTTAGTGCTCTCCATGTGACATCATTATAAATATAACCATTAAAACAGGCCTTTTCCCTTTTAGCTCATGTGCTACTTATCTGTGCAACTTACTTCTTATCTTAATGTCACCCATAAAATATATTTCCTTTTGCCATTTGCACTATGTCATTCATAAGGCATTAAATAGCATTTGTCATTTTAGAGTCCTGTGGTAACCCATTTGCCTGCAGTAGCTGCATTTCTTTGCTTAGGGTCAGCTCAATTTTCAGCCAACTTCTGCTACCACATTTTTCTGATATTTTGTCTTTTTATACTTCATAGGTTCATAGATCAATACTAGGCTGCTGAACCAGAGGACCTTTCGTAGTCTGGCCAAAATGCCTGAAAATTGTAGGTGCTTATTGTTATGACTAGTTCTGACTCCTTTCAGTGAAGGGTTGAGTGGCCAGACCCAGGGTGTATTTACAATTGGCCATCCATTGACCTATATTACACTTAAAGAGGGTCAGGAAGCTACTTTGTTTTACTTCCAAAGGAAGAAGTCTATTCCATAAAAGAATGATTCTCTGGGATACATATCAATCTCAGACGCAAGTATTATTTATATTTAAGTGGAAGATGATATCTCTTTAATGCTGATTAGGATGTTGCTTGTTTTCTGAATGTGCAAGAGGTCACATATGACTGGATCCATTGAGGCTTTTTAGACTAGACAGAGGTCACCTCTCAAGAGTCTGTAGGAAATGCTTATGTAAATAACAAAAGACAAATTATACTGTATTATTGGCCTAATGAGTGAGAAGTGGAGAGGGATAATCAATTCCTTGGATCAAGAGGAAATACCCTTAGTAATCAGTTTGGCAAGGTAAAGGGCTTTCCTAACAACAGTGGATAAATAATAATCAAAGGCTAGTTCATTGTCAGTGAAAGTGCCCAGGTCGCTAATATCTTTGTCAGCTTTCAAAGGGTGTGTCAACTTTGTGCGTGGGTGCCCCATTCTACCCAAGGTCACAATGCTGTATTTTGTAGCATTTAGTTATAGGCATGGTCCAGTCACCATTTACTGGTGCATGTTAGTGCCTCCTAAAGAATCTGAAATTTATATATGGAGTTAATAACAGCTCCAAGTTTGCTGTTATCATCTATATATTTGGTCAGCCACTGGCACTTGATATCTACTTTGATATCAGAAAAGTAAACACCAAAGAGATGTGGTCCTAGGACTGATCGTGGGAGATGGGAAGGCACACTGCTGGTAACTACACTTTTTGAAGAGAGCACACATCCCACACTAATTGAACATTCAGCTTTCATTTCACTACTTCTGCCATTAATCTTTTGCAGACCATCTTGCTAAATAGGCTTCTGTATATGTTACTACCACACCTGTTGCTGAAATCTATGTACCTGTCTTACAATACCACATCAAGGGTTAGAACTCACCCTTTTCCAGTAAGCCATTTTCAGCCAGAGTCCTTTAATGTATTTGAAGTTTTTTTCCCACATGTGTAACCACTACCTTTTATAGGGCTTCACTGATCTGCCAAATGACCTTTGCTGCCTTTTGCAATTTTCTTAAGGTTTTATTAATTTTTATTTTTTGTAAGTCACGTTTGTGCTATAATTTCTGTGAAGTAAAACTATATTGACAAATGTGTTTATACACCACACAAAGGGAGTGGGAGACACATGAACAAACAAACTGGAGAGATAGAGAGACAGACAGGATTACTTCAGTAAGGGTCATCTTTGCCTAACTCAGCGAACTTTGCAGGCAATAACAAAAATATGGTAAAGTATTAAACTGACCTCAAATCACCACATGCCATCATTTCAGAGTCAGCTAATAATCAAATGCTATTACCAAATGGTGGTGTAAGCAGATAATCATGCACAGTGATGTATGGAGAAGTGGACATTAATAATTATGTCTAGCAAAAGTAGGTATGCTTCTGAGTATAATAGTGTTATTATATTTTCCCTTGGCATATTGATTTTGTATATTTTTGAGTTTAATCAGTATTTGAGTCTCTGCAGCAGAGAATCGGTTATGCATACTAAAAAAGTGAATAAGTGTCTCAGCATTTGGTACAGTGGATAAGGTCTTCCCCTTATAAACACAAGGTGCTGGATTTGATTTTGACCTCAAGATATTGGTTAGGCTTAAAATTACCCTTCAGGACAGTTAGCATAGTATTCACCTATGAACCTAAAAATCCGAAACACCTTGTAACTACAGACAGTTGTGTGATTGCATGAAATGTGATTTGTGATAGTAGAAGGAACTGAACAAGATCAGACAAGTGTAGGAAACAAGGCTAGCACTGAACCAAGAATATTCTTGTCTCTTTACATCTGATTTGTAATATGATACAGTCACTAATTGGGGTGGTCAGGTCATTGTTATGTCATGTGCAGTGGAGCAGAGATGCTGAGTGTCTTACATGTTGTGCATATAGATCTTTCATTTGCATCACTTCGATGAATGCCACATGGAAGCACTAGACATTTGTTAAAGCAGTACATATTTAGGAACTATAGTGTCTAATGTATACTATAGTTCCTATAGTGTCTAATGCATACTATAGTTCCTAAATATGTACTTCTTTAACAAATGTCCAGTGCTTCCAATGCATACTATAGCCGCGGTAGTGCAGTGGTAGTGTTGTCGCCTCACAGCAAGAGGTTCTTCCGTTCAATTCTCGGCTAGAGCGCCTCCTGTGTGAAGTCTGCATGTCCTCCCTGTGGTCGAGTGGTGTTCAAAAGACATGCGTAAATGGGCATGCCTTCGTTGAAGGTTTGATGTTGAGTTGGCACCTCGGCACCATAAAAATCTACTGCCAATCATTAGCGGACCAGAGTTCCGCTGTGGCGAACCCTAACCGAGAAAAGCCGAAAGAAGAGCAGCAACAAGTGTCTAATGCATACTAATAATAGGTTTTATAATAACTATTGTGCCAAGGTATTTGTTCTAGGATATGTAATACTTGCTGGAAGATAATGAGCATTCTGGGATTAATCTTGAATCAAATGATAGTCCATGTGTGCCAAGCTCTAGCCAGGTATTGTTGTTTTTAACTAATGAGGAATTTAAAATGGAGAGGATAGCCTGTTTTCTTGTGCTATTTATAATGCTATTTACTGTGAATTTTTTTCCATTTAATTCTTTTTTGTGTATTTTTGTTTAGTGTGGTGTACTCTGCTGTGATACACTGTAAATCAGCTTATTAACTTTGAACTTATACAATACAAGCACTTCAGTTCTTGTTATTGAATCTAGAGTCTGACTAGATGCAGATTCTCTTGGTATTAGGTACAGACTCGGTTGGTACAAGTACCACATGGAACAGATAATGCTACTCTTTATTCACACATGATGTGTGCTTGATGAAAGGATTGCAGTGTAGCTAGAAGTAGGAAGCTGGACATCATTTTTTTTTCTCTTTCCTTCGCAGACATCAGCATTATACAAAACAAGTGACTGCCTGTGCCAAACTGGGTAGAATGTGTGTAAGAGCAACAGATCATTGGTAGGAAGAACAGATCGTTGGCACATTGTAAGAAGAACAGATCGTTGGCACATTGTAAGAAGAACAGATCGTTGGCACATTGTAAGAAGAACAGATCGTTGGCACATTGTAAGAAGAACAGATCGTTGGCACATTGTAAGAAGAACAGATCGTTGGCACATTGTAAGAAGAACAGATCGTTGGCACACTGGAGCAGTCAGCAGCACCTGCTGTCTTACAGCATTTGTTTCTCTGGTTTTTACTTTTGGGTCTGACACCATCTGAGTGTAGCCTGCATGTAGTCTCTGTCTGCTTGTAGGTTTTTATCCAAGTCCCCTGGATTCCTCCCCTAGACCCTCACATATATAATGTATGCCTGTGGGCATTTGTGACTTCATCTTTGTCTAACACTAGGCAATCTGAAGGTAGCGATCTTTCTTCGTGGAGAAGATAGTTATTCACTATTGCCCAAATGGATTTATATATCCTTGCAAGGGTTTATCAAGTCAGTTTATTGGCAACTACCATTTTATTAGCTTTGAACATTAAGCTTTAGAAAATAATTATTCTTTTTTCTGAAAAAAATAAGTTGAATTTTCTTTCCTTAGTCATTAACTTTTTTCAGGTCATCACTGGATGGAAAGAATTCAAAACAAGCTCTTGATATGTACCTCACAGCATCTAGAAACCTATGAATTTTGGGAGCCTAGCAACCCCCAGACTCCTGGCTCAATTCACTTACTTTCTCCATACATATTACAGTGGAGTTTTGGCAAGTTAGTCTGTATTAAAAAGATGGAAGAAAAATGTAAAATGGAAGACAAACTGAAAAAAAAACAAGAAGAAAGTAATCCCTCTGGATTATATGGGGGAGGATGTGGGACAAGGGAGGAGCACTGGAAAGGTGTGGGAGGAAGCAGTGTGCAGTGTTGCAAGGCCCGCACACTCATGTGTTTATATCTCCATTTCATTTAAGGTCACCTTGCTGATTGCAGTCTGATATCTGAGTTGTATATAGACCACAAAGTGGCTGTAATGTGTGGGTACTGAGGTAGTCAGTGACCTCAGATGTCTGTTGTTTGATCAAACGTAATGGTTACTGACCTTTTATAATACATCCTATCCCATTTCATTTGGTCCCACAAATTATAATACATCCAATCCCATTTCATTTGGCCTCATAAATTCAGTTTCTCCCTGCGGCTACTCCTCCTTGCTTTGAAGTTACCAGCTATCACTGCAGAGATCTGAAACTCTTCAGCATATAAACAAATAACGGGGAAGAAATAGATTTGTCATACAATTAGTATCCCTCCCATGAAACAAACATCCTCTCCAGATCAAGCAATTTAAGAGACAATCTTCTTTTAATAAGGAATTAGACAACTGCATGGGTATTCATATATATATACCCCCAGTGCCACTAGCCTATTGTTCCTTGAAAAAAGAGGTGAGGTCTATAGGTGACCACTGACACAGTGTAAATGGATTCTATCATTGAGTGTCCACCGACAGAAAATGCAGTGTGAACATAGAAGTGAACGGTGCAAAACTGCACTTCAGCGTTGCCTGGAATCAATCCTGCTAATTTTGTTGAAGCATGGCAGGTGTTCTTTGCCTACTAAGACATCTCTAATTGAAGTAGGCGACAATGCAGTTTTAAAATCGACAAGATGAATTTGAACTGCATGGTATAATTTCTAGCAAATATACTGATTATAAATAGTAGAAGTTTTGGATTTCTGTGATTGAAACTACATGATCTGTTAAACTGTACAAGTACATGTGATATGTGCATGTGATATGTGCACATGATATAGGACTAGTACTCAGTGCTTGATAAATGGTCATGTGAAACTTGTACTATCTCATTTTATTGTCACATGGTGCTTTTCAACCTGGGCCTCCACTGAAAAGGGGTCCTCATGTGCAGTTGGTCTGTCCTGGTCAACAAATGTAAAATATGCAAAATAAGTAAAAATGAATAATAAGTTGATTACTGTCAAATCTGGAGTTAGTGAAGTTAAGTACGGTCAGTGATGCGTGTTTTGATTAATACAAATTGTTCAATCAGAGCAATGCCACAGAAATGAATGCAAGCACATGGAATCTTATAATTGTTCACTGAGCCTACTGGTTGCTGTATGCTCACAGGTCTAGTGGTTACAAAATGTGGTAATGTCATTTATAATTAGAATGCATTTAAGACTCATTGAAGACAGCACTGCTTTAGAAAGTTTGTGTTTCCAGGACATAATGCCAAGGTCGTTTGATGCGTATGCATGTTTTGCATGTGTACTGGCAGATGACACTTAACCCCACTAGCAGAATGTTGATGCCTGTATTTATACCAGCGAGATAATTCTGTTTTATATATTCAGCAGCAGAGGAATGCAGGGCTGAGTGCTTGTGGATAGAGTTTCTCCAATAGATGGTGTTTTAGAATATAGTCACACCAGTTCAGAACATAAATGAAAAAGTTATAACAGCAATAGTACAGACTGTCAGAGACTTAGATTTAAAACTGAACAAAATCTACTATCAGTGAAATTCCAACATTCAGTATTAGAATCTGAAATTGGCAAAGATGGGATTAGGTCTGCTACAAATAAATTCAAAGCCCATATGCTTAATCCAAGGAATGTGTGACAAATCCAAGGAAAGTGTGATAGATTTGACAGTGATCATTTTTACTTATTAATTGCTGGAACCTGTGTTCTGAGAGACTGCCTTCCAGACTATGCAAATATACAGAGCTGAGTACATTTCTTTTGATTATAGAGTTTGTTAATTGTTGCTTAAATCTCTGTTGAAACTGTTGTCTCACTGTTCTAAGACTGATCTGCAAATATACAGAGCCAAGTATATTTTTTTGATTTTAAAGTTTGTACTGTTAGTTGTTGCTTAGATCTCTGTTGAAACTGTTTTGTCCCACTCACCCTCCCAATTTTTGGTTTGTAGTAATTTGGTGGCTTTTGCAATTGCCCGCCCCTCTGTAGATTTGATCTGGGACACTTCCCCAGTCCCATCTCTTTACCACATTCTACCAAATAAACTCTTTCTGCACTTGCTTTTAGTCCTTTTTAATTTAATTGCATTTTTTAAACTGTGTTTGGTCTAATATTGCCACATACTCAAGTGTGCTGGCTTGCACTGCACGTGAATTGTTTTTACTACTGTTTTTGCTACTTTTCTGTAAAAAAAAGACCCCCCCAAGCCTATCTGTGTTGGAGGGAAGCCTTCTAGCTTATCAGTGGGAGTGGTAAGCACTAGGTAACCTGTCTACCACATAAGGAGTGGTTCTGGCCCAGAAATTGTAGCTATTCGCCGTTTGGGCAATCTCTTCCATCTCTCTCAACTTTCTGATTTGAAAGCCTGCATTTGCACTTGTTTCTGTCCTGTAACGTGTCTAGTGCAGATACAGATTCTTAGTTTTAGCACTTAAATTTACTTATTCATGCTCAGCACTTGTTCAGAACTTGTAAGCACTAAATAAGCTACTAATTACTATAGCACTCAGTCTTCCTCATTACCTAGAGGAAAACAGTTTTTGTGCTTACTTTTCCCACTTGCTTAGAGAAAAACAGCTCTTGTACTCACTTTCCTCACTTATCTAGAGGAAAATAGTTTATTATTCAGGCATGTCCAATGGTCAGCTCCCAGTGTTCTCTCCTGTCTATCTGATGAATCTGGGCATCTTGAGGCAATGTAGAAATTGCCTCATGTACACAGACAACCCTCTCCTCCTACCACTCAACACTACAACCTGTAAGAGATGCACTTATCTAGCCAAACTGGAGGTCAAGCTCTCACCAACCAAGACTGAACTTGACAGTCATGAGGAGAAGGTAAACATTTGCACCACACCACACTCATCACATAATCTCACTAAATCTACACCACCAAAATCCACACATAGTAACACAAAAATTATTGCGGAGGCTCTCAATAATAATCTGTCTAAGCAACAGAGACCTCCAAAGCAGAAACGCAAGTAACCTCCATCCCCCAACACAACCCAAATGACACATAGCCCACAGACTCAATGTGCCACTCAACCACAGCCAATAAGGCAAAACAACGTACCCAACACCCTAGTCATAGGTGACTCTATAGTCAGGCACACTGATGTCCCACTCACCAGGCTAAACAAGGGGAAGGTTACGGTCAGCTACCTGTCGGGTACAAGGATCTGCCATATAACCCACACACTCAGGTCACTCCACAACAAGTACAAATATGACTCTGTCATTGTCCATGTTGGTGTGAATGACATGAGATGTACCTCCCTGGACTACATGAAAAGAGACATGGAGGAGCTCTACGATCTTGTAGCCCAGGCAGGTATGACCCTAGCCCTGAGTAGCATTCTGCCATCGCCCAGAATGATACCGCTGTACAAGGACAAAATGATTGACTTCAACAATTGGCTAAGCTTCTGGTATCATTCTAAGGGGATCCAGTATATGTTTGCTTGGGATGACATGGTCAACAGACCATGATGCTTTGCCACAGATGGCCTGCACCTGTCACCCCTGGGATTCCGGATACTGGCCAAGGCTCTTGCTGCCCCTATAGTGCCTTTTTTAGGCAAGGTTCAAATAACAAATTCACCACCATAACAGGAAAAGGCAAGCAAAAATTGAGGGTTATGCTACTCAATGCTAGAAGTCTAAATCTCAAAAAGCACTCACTCAAGTCACTCCTTAAAATGGAGAACATCGATATCTGTGCAGTGACTGAGACCTGGTTTAAGGCTCCAGAGAGAACCCCTGAACTACAAGGCTATAACTCATACCACACTTTTCAGCCATGTAACCTGGACCGAAACACCAAAGGCGGAGGTGTGTCCATATTCATTAAGAATATCCACATCTCCAGGCTATTTGCTCAGCATAATGCATCCGAGGTTATCCAAGTGCAACTAACTCTGGGCAAAACTGCAATTCAAATTGTAGCTTGCTACAGATCCCCCACCATGCCCCAGGATTCCCACTCCTCTTTTCTTGAGAGAGAGATGCACTTATCTAGCCAAACTGGAGGTCAAGCTCTCACCAACCAAGCCTGAACTTGACAGTCATGAGGAGAATATTAGGGTTCAACCAAACACCCTAATAATGGGCGACTTCAACTACCCCACCATTAACTGGGAAAACTGCTCGTGTACCAACTCCTAAGCTCAACACTTTCTGGAATTCATAAACTCTAATGCCCTGGATCAACTTATCCACACCCCCACCAGGGGCAACAATATCCTAGACCTAGTCATTACCAACAGGAGTGACCAGTTTTCCCCACCTGAAGTCAACTCCTCGTTGGTCCGATCTGACCATAAGCTAATCACCCTTGATATCCACATCCCGCCTCCACCCCCCATTAAGGAAACCACAGTAAAAAACTTCTCCAAAGCCAACTTCATGCTTCTTAAGACAGAAGTGGTGAACTTAATGACACCCATGCAGATGAACAATACAGTTACAACTGCTGAATCCTACACAAATGCACTCTATAAGCACTTACACGAGTGCATGGATCGTGCTATCCCAAACAGAACCAAGATGCTATCCTCCAAAAAAAGGAAGCCAATCTGGTGGTCCCCAGCCATTAAAAAACTGTACAAAAGAAGGAAGAAACTGTTGCAAAAGAGAGTAAAATCCCATGAGTGGAGGAGCGCCATCGTCATCCTCAGTAAGAAACTGAGATCCCTTATAAGATCCTCCAAAGCTAGCTACGAAAACAAAATTGCCACTAATTCCAAGGAAAACCACAAAGCATTCTAAAGCTATGTCAAGAATCTCGATGGCAACACCCAGATCTGCTCTGAGTTACAGCACAAAGGCATGAAATTACAGAACCAACTGATATTGCCAACATCCTGGCAGATAGGTTCAGTGCTAACTTTACCCCCCTCTCATCCCCTAAAGGGCCCATATCTATACAGGAAGAATGCAGAGTCCCTGTAATCACAACTACGCAGGTAAAAGCTGCACTCTCTAAAGCCAAAAACACAGCATCCATGGGACTGGACAACATCCCAGGCTGCATTTTACATGAAGTTCAGAACGAACTGGCTCCCCACTTAAACACGATGTTCAATAATAGCCTCGAATCAGGCTTTGTGCCCACTGAATGGTACACAGCAACAGTTATCCCACTCCACAAAGGGGGAGCCACCACTGATCCCGGGAACTGTCGACCTATTAGCCTGACGAGTCTGGTCTGCAAGGCCATGGAATTCATAAACAAAGATATTGGTAACCTCCAAACTCTGGATCCCACCCAGTTTGGGTTTGTGAAAGGCAGATCATGCCTCCTGAACCTGATCGACTTCTTTGAGGCAGTCACCAAAGCCGTAGATGATAAACTAGGTATAAATCCCTACATCACAAGATGGGTTGCCAGCTGGCTCACTGACAGAACCCACACTGTAAAAGTTGCAGACTCCAAATCTGACCTCAAAGCAGTGACAAGTGGAGTACCACAGGGTTCCATCCTGAGACCTCTCCTGTTTGGTAATTACTTCTCTGAAGTACAGGCTAACACAGAAGGCCTCTGGCTAATGAAGTTCGCAGATGACTGCAAACTAGGAGCCATAGTCAAGTCCCCAAATGATGTGGACATCCTACAGAAGGGCCTTGCTGAGACAGATGCCTGGTGTCAGAGCCATGGCCTCAAGCTCAATGCCAAAAAGTGCAGTGTCATCTCCTTTGGTAAAAACTCTGTACCCATGAACTACCACATAGGCAGCAATCTACTTAACACCGAATGAGTGATAAGAGACCTTGGGACCCAAGTGGACAGTAGTCTCTCCTTTGATAGTCACATCGCCACAGTAGTCAGGAATTCCTTCAACGTGGCACACCTCATCATAAAAGGGTTCTCATCCAGGAAAAAAGAGGTAATTGTTCCCCTCTACTCAACACTCATTAGACACATTATAGAGTACAATGCCCCTTTTGGAATGTACCTCACAAGACATCTGCAGCAGCTGGAAAGGCCACAGAAGTACCTCACAAAGAGGATTACTGGCCTCAAACAAATGCCCTACACTGACCGCCTCAAAAAACTCCAGCTTTACTTCATAGCATATCGCCTACTCCGAGGTGATCCCTGCCTAACATATAAAGCTATGTGAAACCCAGAGCTGTTGGACATGCTACACTTAAAGAAATCCCAATCCCTCTGAGCTACACGCTCTAGGGACCTAAACCTTGTCACCACAATAAACAGGACATGCTGTAGGGATAGATTCCTGTCCCAGAGACTTCCCATACTCTGGAACAGGCTACCCATCTATGTCAAGCAAAGTTATTCATTAGCACTCTTCAAGAAAAATCTTGATGAGTGGATGGAAAATAGGAAATACACCCCGGGAATCACTTCTGTGTCTCTGCTCGACAGTGGCACAAGAAAACAACTTTCTTGGGTGCAGTAAGCCAGGGAACCTAGTTGGCTAGGCTTACGTAGGCCCTTGGGCCGATAGCCTAGTACCTCCCTATGAACCTAAATACACCAAATGCTTGGGACTGATAACTTCTTGTAAAAATACCTATCAAGTTTTCCTGCAGTAATCTTTTCAAATAAGTAGCAACTCCAAATGTAAATGGGATGAATGAGGGGTCCTGCAGGGTAATATTTTACCAGTTTAAACTGTTAGCAGTTGCACCAGCGTTAGCAGAGTTAAAAAAACTCTTCTAGCAAGTGCAGACATCACCAGCTATGGTCTAAGATCTACTATTTTGCAAAAGTAAGGAGGCATGTTGCAACCAGCTGTATTGTATCCAATACCACTGAAAATTAGTGCTTCTCTCAAATGAAAAAAGTGCTTAGTGTGTTTACATGTGCTGTTTCCTCACTTCCAAGGAGGTATGAATCAGTTTTGTTTACACACAAACTGTAACCCCTCTTATACTGCTAATCATTACATACTATTTAGACAAAGCATTTCATTGTGCCAAAGATTATTACTGTATGTAATGAAATTTATGGTCAAAGTAGTTTTTGTTCCAGGAAAGTAGGAAGAAGTTGACACTTGCCATGAAATTGTTTTAATTAAAACTCAGCATCTAAACCTCAGACTGTGATCTGGGATTGAAGTTTTGACAGAAATGGTGGTAACCAGTAAACAAATGACTGACAAATTCAATTCTATTAGAGGCCTAGCAAGAAAAGATACAGACCTCCAGACCTCAAAACTGTGACTAGTTACATGATAAGAAGATGACCTAGAAATAAAGCATTTGGTATCCGTTGATAGTACAAACTACGAGTACATCTGCAGGAAATAATAATGTTCTACTCCGCAGATGGTGTGACATTTCTGGAGATCAATGCAGAGGTGTTTTGCGAAAGATGAATGAAGGTTATTTTGTTCTAGCAAAGTGTCAATAGAGTCTCCAGATAGCAGTGTAAAGACAAAGAATCTGCAAAACTATCAAAAAACTATAAGTACATGAGAATTACGTATTGAGAGCAAATATATACACCAGAGAGGAGCTGTCACACCTGCACAGTTAAAAGAATGGTTATGGAAGATGATTGCTAGTGACCTATGTAAATTTTGATTTGAAAAAGTATGTAGTCATAGCTGAATATTATTCGTAAGACACAGAAAATGTTCATTTGTCTAATAGTGTATGTCAGTAAGTCATACACTCATTAGGATTGTGTTTGTCTGATGGTGAGCACCAAATATAACTGTTAGTTTGTGAATTTGTAGTCAATTTGAAGAAATTAAAAAGATACAGTTTCTGATAAGCAGTTCTGAGATTAAATTGCTGTCTCATTCACATTACTCATAAACAATAGTGTAATCGAGAAGGCAGCACAGACAGCCTAGACAATTTCTGATGCAACATAATCCACATCTTGCTTTAATAAATTATTAAATTGGAGTAGGTTACTTTTTCGTGAGCAGTTTGGTCAAGCCGGTTAGTCAAACTGAATATGTGGAAAACTTACGGTGAATGGGAATTTGATTTGCAGGAATGTTACATCAGATTTGGTCAAACAGGCTTTCTGCAGTACTTATACAATTAAGTTAAGTTACTTTAAGGTTGTGTTTGGGGCTTGAATTAAATCGGGAGCACATCTTGTCATCGAACATAATTTCAGCGAACCCAAAAACAGCGAGTCCTGTTTGCTGGATTTTCTTTCACTGACAGTAGTGTTTGCTTTTTTCTCCAGTGTTGTGTGGTTTGGAGATGTCCATGTGTGTGTGTGGGTGTGTGCAGGGGGGTTTGCCGCCCTGTTAAAAAAAAAATATCATTGAGTTGTTTGTCAGAAGTGGTTTTGGCAGACAGTTTTCATTTCTTTCTTTTTTCATTTGCTGAAATTAGCTTCGGTGACTCAACATGACTCCAATGAAGATTTGGGTTTTGTTAGTCTTAGGGTTCACATTATGGGTATGTAGTTCTTGTCCTGTATGACAAATTCTAAATAATTCTGCATATGATTTTGTTTTTTATGTTTTCATTAAATTTGTGTTTAGTTGAACTAATTTTCAGGGGTTTTTTTTGACAACTGGATTATATTGTCTTTGATGAGTTTATCCCAAAGAAATGCAAAGATGCACAGAATTCATTCTTTAACAGCCACTGGGCATTGTTTAGTGGAAGAAATTGATTGGAAGACTACTTCAGACTTATTTCATTGACATTAGTAATGCTGAAAGGGCATCTGCATCCCCTGTATCTTACTTCAAGTTAAGACAGCATTTCAGAAGGTATTTCAGATAACTAAGAGAACTTTGATGCTAGCAGATACACACCTAGTTTGCTTAGTCACAAGGGCATTCCTATGGTAGTCATGGGACTTACTGCAGAACAGCTGATGGCTTAAAGCATATTCTGACCACAGCACCAATGCTACAAGTTAGATTGCACTGTCATCTTATTATTTATGGCAATGTGATGAAGGATCAGAAAGCAAAGGAAGCTTAATTTTCAGGAGACTGGAGATATTTAGCTAATGGTTTACTAGTACTGAGTGCAGGATAGTGTCAGAGCCAAAACAGGCTGCCAGTAAAATGCCTGCTACTGTTGTAACAAAGACTCCTAAGCTAACTTAAATAGTGTACAGACAGACAGAGGTACAGCCATGTAAACACACTGAAAACATTTGCAGCTGAATTTTTCAGTCATTAAGCATTACCTGTCAACAGCTTCATGTGGATATTCAGTCATCAGGACAAGATGAGAGAAGAGAACAACAGATTTTTTAACTCCCACATTCACAGTTCCTCACAAACAGTGGGATACCAGTTATGCCAGGTACAATTTGCTGACTTAGAAGAAGGTCCATTAAAATGTCTGAAAGGATCAAATGATTTCATCCAGCCCTGTACATAAAGGGCAGAATAATCCTTATGTAGCCATAGACAGAGAGCTGTATACACAAAAGTTCACATATCACACATACATAGCATATATAACAGCAATAAGTAATGCTGTGAAATATCTCTCTCTATATATATATATATATATATAGGTTTACTATTGAAATGTCGAACGGCACTACATCGACTGTACTATAGTCAAACACGGAAGTTTGAAAATAGTAATGTCGACGACAAAAAAATAATCTAGGACTGTGCTTTAACATGGGTTGAGGTAGGGGAGATGTTTGTATTTCTGAATAATACTGAACACCTACCTCGACCCATGTTAAAACCATTCCTAGATTGTTTTTTTGTTGTCGACATTACTATTTTCGAACTTCCGTGTTTGACTATAATACAGTCGATGTAGTGCCGTTCGACATTTCAATAGTAAACCATATATATATATATATATATATATATATATATATATATATATTTGGAAAGTCAACCATTTTTATCTCTTTGAAATAGATGGAGGGGTGGTTAGGATCATAATGCAGGCATAATTGTCTAAGAATTTGCAGTAAATGACACCCACATTAAAAGCACAATGAACACCGTTATGGTTATGTGCCTTACTGGGGATTTATTGACACGCAAGTGCTGTAATAACACATGGATTTACCTCATTCTTCACAACATACATGGGTATAAAATTAGTACATAATAAATTAAACTAAATGCAAAGTATGTAGGAATGTGTGACTGATCCATTAATTCATCACAGGAGAGAGACCCCCAATCTATTCATTACCCTGAGATGCAACACCTGGAGCTGAGAGTGGAGCTTTTATATGCTATGAGGGTTGGAGGGTTAGAGGATTTTATACACCTACATCAATTAGCCTCGCCTTCATCATCATCTGCCCTAGCTTTAACCTTGTAGTGCATGCATGCTTTCACATGTGCCTACCCTCAGTCTGTGGGGCATCAGCAATTGCCATTGTCTACCTCCATGCCAGCTTCTCCCAGTTCTTAGCACTGATAATTGAACTCAGGTCACTGTCACAAAAATTGGGGCTTCAGCCTTTTTTACCATCGGAGCTGGTCTGCAAAGTGTGTGTTTGTTTTGTTAAGAAATAGGAAGAATAACCTTCAGATTGTAAAAAAAAATTATGTCAAATGAAAGCCTGGACAGTCACTGTTTTTTTAGCTAAAATTTCCACAGTTACTTTTGCTTTTGGTATCTCAAAATATTTAGATGTCTCCTTAACACTTGAGTTTAATACTTTGCGTTACAGCTAGATGATATGAAAGTTAAACAAGAAATATCAGACAGGATTTATTTGATGGACATGTTAAAACTATATTCTATATGCAGTAAATCATTATTTTCATATAGTTTCTTTAATGACTTACTTAAGAGCCTTTGTCATGGTTAAAACTGAATGTGTGGTCATTTTATGTACCCTCTCAAGCAAAACAACAAACAAACACGCAGAGACAAATTGTGGTGTAACCTATGATTTTATGTCCAGTTTTAGCTATTTGTATTTTACATACTATACTAATTTTTTAAATGTCAAACTGATGCCACAATTTATACACAGAATATAAATAAATGAGGACAATAAGTGTTACAAAGGTTTGCACAGTGACTAAGGCTGTATTAGAAAGCGCTCTTAGTTTTTATTTTATAGCCATTGAGGTATGTAGGACATACTTGCTCTTTAATCAGAATTAAATGTAGGATTCCTCCTTTCCTCATCGCTTTGTGATAGTTCTCCCTTCCTGCAGAGTGAAAAGGCACAACTGTGGTAGACATTGGTATGAGTCATATGTGTTTAATATTTATTTTCACTCCATCATAAAAATATGTGTTTAATAACGTTTATTTTACTTCATCGCTTGTGGTAATATATTTGATATTTATTTTCACTTCATCACTAGTGGTAATGCATTTGCTGATATTTATTTTCACTTCATCACCAGTGGTAATGCATTTGATAATATTTATTTTCACTTCATCACCAGTGGTAATGCATTTGATAATATTTATTTTCACTTCATCACCAGTGGTAATGCATTTGATAATATTTATTTCTTTTCATCACCAGTGGTAATGCATTTGATAATATTTATTTCTTTTCATCACCAGTGGTAATGCATTTAATTATATTTATTTTCTTTTCATCACTAGTGGTAATGCATTTAATAATATTTATTTCTTTTCATCACAAGTGGTAATGCATTTACTGATAATTAGTTTCACTATGTCTACAGTAGTAATGAATTTACTTGTTTCTTTTCACTTCATCATATAGTTTACAAGATGCTGCAACAGTTCAGCTTTTAGCTGACTGAATCAAGAGAAGAATATTGCAGCAACACTCTTAGAACCCATACCCTGGGATTCATTCTCTTTGCTGGTACTAATGGACCAACACAAGAGGAAATTTTGGTCTCAGAGACGTGGTAAAGCCTCACAGGGAAATACCTTATTGGAACCACATTACCATGTCATTGAATTGAACACTGTACTGTCAGATTTGATCATGTTAGTGTTCCCCTACCAGCCCATGCATTGTGGTAGGATAAGCACACCCCTACACATATGAACATGAACACACAAACACACACACACTCGCTTACATACATTCCCTTCCACACACACAAAAAAATCATTCACAGTCTCCCCCACACACACACTCATGGAATTCATTCATTTGACTGCATTCATCCTATCATAGACATGCTAATACTCATCCACAAATACACACAGATACACACACACATATTCAGACATACACACACACACACACACACACACACACACACACACACACACACACACACACTCACACACGACTCTTCTGTAGTTACTTGAATCACTACTACTTCCACAGAGTGGATGGGTGAATACCATCAAAAGCTGTCATTCACTTTTTTAAACCCAGAGAAAAAAAATTATTTGGCAGAGAAAGTCTTTGAATCTCTCTGCTGAGTTAATTGGGAGCTACCAACATTCCTGGGGAGATTGCATAATTAATTAGCATTAGCCACTACCATGGACTACTGCATTATCATGTTGTTTTCCCAGAAAGAACTATCTATGCTACAATCCCCATAAGGGAAACGCTATATTAGAACTGCAGTCCCTGAACTGGAAAAATGTAACTTGATGTGGAAACCTTCCAAGTCAAGGCTTGTGCATCACAATAAACCTTTCTGAATATAACTCATAATGTATTAACCTATGTGCATTTATACTTATGTAGTCAGAAAACCTTTATTTATCTATAATGGCAATATCTGGCAGTTACCACAGAGGATTAGAGGCTCTGCGATGTTAATGAGCTCGTTTCTGTAGTCTAGGGTTTAGGGTTTGGTTCCATCTACCTCCTTTTGCCCACTACTTGGCCCCAGGCAAGTCAATTAACTAGACAATGCTCTCAGGTAATTCTTGAAAAGGAGCACTTGCATTCAGTGGGCTTACCCAATCAAACAAATGAATAAAATAAAAACAATATAGTAGACCCTTGCTGATCTAATTCTCATCCAGGTTGGCATCACCATGTGATGGGCATCTACAACTGATTCTGCCCACATTTCAGTCACTGTCAGTGGCATTGCACTTCCTGTTACCTTCCCTATTGCACAGGAAAATGACAATGAGCATTGTCTGTATGATTCATGAGGCACTTAAGTTCATAAAAAAAGGCATAATAGCAATAGTGAAGGGGAATATTTCTAGTGTTAGGGCATTCAACAACTTTCTTTCCAAAGCTACTGTTAGATTTGCAATTCACTATAGCCAAGTGTGAGGAAGAATTAAATCTGAGATGCTGGGGAGGCAACCTTCAGTGTAATGGCCATTTAGAGGGAGGGAACGACATTCAGTGTAATGGCCATTTAAAATAGTAATATTGCTTATACAGTATAGGGTTAAATGACTTTGGACAAAATAACACTTGAATTAAGATACTATTCCTGTAGGCAGAAACATTAAAGTAGTAAGTAAAAAAAAAAAACTTTTATTTTGACATGCTTTTCTTTCTAATTAGCATCCTAAATGTGCTTGATTTAATGCCAGAACTCAAAAATTGTATTTATTCTGAATTCTGCTCCTCAAAAATTAGTTTGCTGACACCTGGTTCTCTGGTATAAACAAAAGTGAAACTGTCAGAAAATTAAAATATATAAATACATAAAAATGCTGTTTTACTGGAGGGAGGGGGGATGCCATATACTCCCGTGCCAAAAGCTCTAGCTATTATATCCTAAAATGTAATTATATGTTCTCTATTGTTTCTGTACACTGGACTGGAAGAAGTTAAATCACAAACCACTACAACCTTTGTTGAGAAATATATTGCTAGCATGAAAGGTGGTGTTTTCCAAAATTGTCCATATCATAAAACTGTATGTCACTGAATGAGATATCAAAGAGTAGTCACACAATGATTTATCATTTACTGATATCAGTTCAAATATATTTTATTTTGCATAAATGAATGCAAACAAAATGATACCAGTTCTGAAGTAGGGAAGTTACAAAAGTTCTGACTGAAAGATTCAGTTGGAACTTGTCTGATACTCACGTACTAGATATTAATGCTTAGTTTGGTCAATTGACAGAGCTGCATTTAGTTCAGAATATTAAGCCTGTGATGCAAATGAAATTACAATGTTATAAAATACATACAACATAATCGAAACGATACAAATGCAACACTTACACAAACAGCAAATTGTTAAAAATTGTAAACATAATACCGTGAAGTACTTTTTTTGTTTAACAGAATATGCTAAACTTCTGTTAAGATGTGTTTAATGTCAGGCAGTCAGTTTGGACTCAGCATATACTTCTGAAACTCCTAGAAAGCAAGAGAATAAAAGCTTGTAAAAGTATTTTATGAAAAGAGATGTTGCAATGAAAACTGCAGAGGATGTGCTGAGTAAATCAGTCCTGACCAAATGATGAAGTGAAGAGTAAATAGAACATTTTTATTGTGACAGGCTTTTTTACTCACGCGGAGCTACAACAGATATCTAAAAGTACCATTTGAGTGGTTTCCTGTATAGCACTAAGTTTGAGTTTAATAAGACAGGTTAACTTACGAAAGAAAATCATGTTCCCCCTGTGCGGTGTGCTTTTGTCTGCTAAAGCTACAGCTACAGTACTTCAACAGTGGTATTGTGGCAAGCCTTCTCACCGGATGGATGATTGGGCTGCCAACACTTTCAAGTATATATGGTGCCAGTACTTTGCTTCTGACTGTATACAAGACTTCAAGATGCCCTATAGAATAAGATTGTAAGATTGGCACATCCCTTAAAAGGTTAGCCATATGGGTTGTTCATGTTAAGTAGACTTGTAAATGTTCTACATACCATCCCTAATGGATGAAGGAGTTTTCTTTAAACACATCACTACATAAAAGACATATACACAATAGCTTCAGGCCAGGTGGATTATGGGTAATTTGATTTAATAAGAACATTTCCACACAAGCATGCTTCTCATTTATTGACAGGTTTTCACTTTTTGAGAAAGGACTGCTCATGTCATTGAGCTTGTTTGCAGAAAAAAATATTTTCTTTAGTGTTACTCCTAGCAACAATGAATGCATGTTATTTAGCAATTATAATTTACTCACCTCTGGCCAACAGTTAAATGCATCACCCACTGAAGCTACATCAGTTCACTTGAAATCTGTGAAAAGCATCTCGCTGAGCCATTGTTTGAAACTTTAAATGAAAACATACTATTTGTGCAGTGTTAGCAAAGCATTACTTCACTTAATGCTGTTCTAAAGAGATAATTACAATCCAAAGGACAGAATGCACCCTGTTTCATGCTAGGTAGTAAGCCTCTAAGTGTCATATAACTGCAGTAAAAGAACTGAGTCACATCAAACTAGAATGAGTTTTTTTTTTTCAGATATGGACCTTAATCTCATTGGAAATATCTTAAAGAATGAAATAAAATAAGTGTAACAGTAGGAATATTGTTGCTGAGAAATATGTAAAAGGAGGCTTATTCTATCTTTCCTGAATTAATAGCAGTAAGGTCAAGTCAGCAGCTAACTGAATCATAGCAGCTTTGGAGTAAAGGCAAGCATCTCAAAAGTTAGTTTCAAAATCTTTCAGCAATCAAACCCAAATTATATTAGTGCAGGAAATCTATTTGCTAGTGAGAATGATTACTGTAGCTATTATAAAATGCACAAAATAATGGCACTCTGCAGTACGTCTGACCTTTTAGAAGTGTCAACATCAAAAGCAAGACCCTGATGAAACTGTGATGCGTTGTATGGCAGTTTTTTACAGAAATTAACCACTACACTCATCTTGAATATGTTAACAAAACCCCAGTTCAAATTAGGATCTCCATTCTTCATAATTAAAAAAAAAGTTAATTTAAAAAAACAAACAACTTTTTATTTTGCATTACAATGAATCTTTTCATCTGAGAAAGACATTTGTCCTGGCCTTCCTTTAAATAACTCACATCCAACATATAAAGCCATTTGACGATCTTTATTGAATATTATTGAATAACCAACTTTATTCACAACAAAATAATCTTCATTGATAATGATCTCAGGGCAGTGTACCTACTCACCCTGGCCGATTCATACCTCAGGGCAGCGTACCTACTCACCCTGGCCGATTCATACCACAGGGCAGCATACCTACTCACCCTGTTATCTCCTTCACCAGGGCAGCGTATGTACTCACCCCACCAACCTTAAATAGGCAGCGTACCCGCTCACCTCCAGCCAAACCAACCATAACCCAATGAATTTTCCTTTATTTAGGTAGCATCTGACAGCTCACTTACTCCCCAATGCAATGCATGGCCACCTTCCCTAGAGGGGGAACAGAAGAGGACAATCCTGCACCTCTTCTCTGCCACCAGCCTGCTCCCAGGCTGTTCCCCCTCCTAAACCATAGCCCCAACCATACCTTCTAAAAACAACTTCAAGTGAAGGTTAAACAAATCCAACCCAACCTCATTCAAATGCACCCTATCCGCTCAATACCAGACAACATCACCATCCAGAAAATCTCTATATTCAATATCATGCATCTCCAAAATTCTTAATTGCCTAGCCAATCTCTGATTAATAAACCTCCTGACCTGTTCAATAGCCCCATAACTATGAGTATTCCTCCAACACAAATGAGGAACCAACTCTGACCAAACAATAACCAGCCCCGGGTACAGCGTCTGCAACCTCAACAAATCCTGTAGAATAATGTCTACTAATCACTTCTTAGAAAGAATTCCAAGATCATTGCCCCCCAAATGAATTGCTAATATACTAGGACACCCCACCTTCAATTTTACGTGCTCAAACTCATGCATCAACCTATCCCACCTAAGACCCCTAACACCATACCAAGTAACTGACCATCCTAAATGGGACAAACCCAAATTGTTACCATTCTCCCCAACCAATGCATGTTTTCCTGCCCCAGGATGACAATCTGATTTCCTAGAAAAGAAAATCATTAATCAAACCAAATCTAATATATGATAAAAATGCATTTGAAGACTACCTCCCCACCCTCTTAATAACTTCAGTGGAACTGCCTTCTCTAGCTAAATCTGAAGCCCTGCCAATTCGAAAAGAGTGAGCTGCAAACCTACCCACTGGAAAACCCATGCAATGGAAAACCCTCCTAATCAAATGTAGGAATCTATTAGTTGTCACAACCTTCCCATCCACCGAGCAAAAAATTAACTCAGACAAACTTCCCATCCGCCTCCTGAATTCCTTGGCCCACCTTACTGGACAAAGGCTAACATTCCTATCAGGCTTAAGCACCACCAATGAACCTTTACCCAGTTGATCTCTTACTCTTCTGTAAACTAATAGTAACCAACCCATCACCTATGATTACATCCTTCCAACATAACAAACCCAACAACTCAGAAAAACGGAAAGTGCCAAAATATAACCATGCACACAATGTGCCACACATAAAATA
Source organism: Protopterus annectens (assembly GCF_019279795.1). NCBI lineage: Eukaryota > Metazoa > Chordata > Ceratodontiformes > Protopteridae > Protopterus > Protopterus annectens. The sequence goes on along the minus strand of NC_056748.1, from coordinate 1,106,965,663 downwards.
ATCCAAAGACCCACCTTGCAATAATGCTAATCCTTTCAACAAAACTTTAAATACTGCCCTTGTCAGTGGCTCTGACATATCCCCATGTTCCCTAGCCACTATCCCCCACCCCTTCAAAATCCACCCTGCTGTCCATGACTTTGCAAAATCCTGCAAGCCAGATATCCTAGCAAAAATGCTAAAAGCAGCCAAATCCACCCTGACAGTCTACAACGCCTTACCTATTCCCCAAGCTCAGGCTAAATAATGCAACAACAATTCCTCTGACCATACTCCTTCCTCTTCTGGCAACTGTAGAGCAAACTGATCAAAATTACAAAGAGCCCTACCATAAACCTTCCTTGTAGAAAGAGCCCAAGAATGATGCACCAACCTCCTGCTACCTCGACCCAAGGTTTCACACCTCTTCTGGCAGGATTTCCGGTACTTTCTCTGCCCCTGGAGCCAACAGCCAAAACCAGCAAAACTGAAATCGGGACAAGCTATCAGGAATTTCATTCTTTACACCAGGCACATGCACTCCTGTAAATGAAAAGTTTATTAACAGACTCTGCAAAACCAATTTACATAAAGCCAACAATAACAACTCTGACTTAGCCATCTTATTTTGTAAAACCTTCACCACAGCCCTATTGTTAGAATGAAAAACTACATGCTTGTCCCTTAAATGATCCTTCTAAACTACGGAAGCTACCCATATAGGCATCAACTCTAGAAACGCCACATCACGCCTCCATTCTTCTTTCCAAGCTTGAGGCCATTTAGCCGCATACTACCATGCTCCAATGTAGGCCCCCATACCAATACCCCCAGCTGCATCCATAAATAACTGAAGTTCCTCCTGCCCCACCCAGTCTGACTGCCATAAAGAAATCCCATTAAAATGTCACAAGAAACAAGCCCACAACAACAAATCCTCCTGCACCAACTTGGTCACCCTAACCCAATGATGTTTATTCCAGCCCCCTTTCAACATAAAAGCCACTGACCTACAAAAGGGATACCCCAGGTGCACCGCTCGACAGACAAAATTCAAAAGCCCCAACAACTCCATGACTGACCAAACCCTTGCCTTATCCTTGGCCAGCACCACCCCTATAACCATTCTAAGCCTCTCAATCTTATCCTCAGGCAGACAAAATAGTCCCCATTCAGCATCTACCATTAATCCCAAAAATTCTAATGCCCTCACCGGACCTTCCATCTTATGCTGCTCCAGCGGTACCCCCAACTCCTCACACATGCTTGTAAACTCCCGCAGATCTTCCTGGGCTCCTGCCCGTCCTGTACCTACTAGTATAAAATCATCTAAATAGTGAACTTCCCTCTGCGTTCCCACCCTCTGCTGCCATAACCAGTGTAATACCATATTGAACTTCTCAAATGTCGCACTTGCCACTGAACAACCCATTGGCATGTCTTTGTCAAAATAGTACTTGTCACCTACCATCATCCACAGCAATGAGCAATCCTCCATCCTGATTGGCAGCAAGGGGAAAGGCAGACTCAATATCAACTTTTACCAGACATGGCTCCTGAAACTCCCTAATCACCTTGATGGCATCATGCAAGGATGTATAATGTACCCTGACCTCCTTCTTCACAATAAAATCATTAACTGACCCCCCCTTCCGGATAAGACAAGTGATGTATCAACCTAAATTCCCCAGCTTGCTTCTTCGGCACTAACCACAAGGCCGACACCTTGTAACCACTAAAGGGTCGACTGTCGGAAGGACCCAATAAATGCCCAGCCAGCCACTCCTTCTCCGCCAATCCTTCTGATATATCCTCTTTACCTCACACTGAGGGCAGGTTCTTGCAACCCACCCCACTTCCCCCACACTAGACTTAATAGGAAACCTCTGCTCAAGCCCCCGTAATATCCCATTCTTAATCATGAGGCCAGGAAACCCCCAGAGCATGCCCCACAGAACCTCCACCTTAATGGAGAAAGGCCCCCCCTTCCACTATTCCCCTCGAAAGGACCCACTTCCCCTGGACCCACAAAGATTACCTCTATCCAGTATGGCTTGAAACCCTTGCATGGAGGGAAATCCATCCTCCCGAGCCAACACATTGGAAAGGTTGCAGCGACCACAAAAAACAGCCAAATAACTCCCTACACATATTGAGCAAGTGTGTGAAAATTTGCACCCTACCCAAGAACAAGACCCACTATTGAATGACCAACACACACCAACACAGTCTCCCCCTGCTTCCTCTTCTGAAAAAGCCACCATAACTGTCCATCATCGTGGCAAACCATATATCCAGATGATGCAACTCCCAGTGTAGCAAATGGTCCACTGTCTTCCGTTTGCATAAATGCTGATCGCACCAGAACCACGCATTCCCTAGTCATAACCCTTGCACCTCCCAAATGGTAAGGAAATAACCCAGAAGTGGCAGGGCCAATGACCCGTTTTTTTCCAGCTGCACAGCCATATAGTAAATAAAGCCTACCACCCAATTATCCCACGTCCTAGGGTGAATTTTACCTAACCTTTTCCTTCCCAAAGCTTCTAATGCTGCCAACAAATCCTTACTATTAGCCAACTCTGCTTCGACTAACCACTGCACCCCTTCAGCATCAACGACCTCAAATACATTAACATATTCCCCTTTCCAAATTTTTCCTTTCACAGACCCTGGAATATGCAGAGTCAAAAAGATAGTTCCTGCCTTTTGCACCAAGGCTTAGGTGGCTAACCAATCCCCTGGCTGTATCCTAAATGCAGGACCTACATCTGAGCCTAAAGTCGAACCATCCCCTGACCCTGCACTAACCCCAATCGCATCCCCACCAGAGTACCTGGATACATCAGTCGCTCCCATCTGTGAACCCTCTACCGCATGCCAACCTCTCCCAAGCTCACTACTTATGAGTTCCCCTTCATCTCCAGTCCCCTCTAGATCCTCACTGCTCACTTCCCTAGCCAGAACCGATGAAGAAAAACCGATACCTGAACCTCTGTCTTGAGATGTGCTGGGAGCCCATGCCCCTGCTGTGACCACCTGCTTCGCTGTCCTCTGTCTTTTCCCCCTGGCTGGAGTTTTTGATGTAGAACATCACCTCTTCTGCCCTGGTGCCTGCTCTTGTTCCATTACTGCCTCAGACATCAACACTTCTTGAAATAACTCCTCTGGCTGGACCACAATAGCTTGCCACTGCTGAAGTAGTTACAGTAAGTTAGCCATCTGCAAGAAGAGAAACAACACATACATCAATACCACTTCTCAACCAAAAATGCACTAGCCCACCTATTGCACCCCTAACCCCCCTTAGCCACATAGCCCTACATTCATTGTCGCATTCACTAACCTACTCTACTCATTAGCCTGTGGGGGAAGAAACACACACAACTAAATAATCAGCCCTTGCAAGACTTGAACCCAGGACCCTGCCCACCATAGCCATTGCAATCTACCACTAAGCCATCTGAGCTGTAATTATCCTGTATTGCTACAATTCCCCACACACCCTCTAGCCTATGCTTGTCTGGTTCTCCACTTACCTTTGGTCATCAGCTTTGTAAGAAATTAGGAAGCTATAAACTACCAGCACTCAGTTTACCCCCCATAATAACTCTTATTTCCATAAAACAATAACATCACTTTCTAGTAGCCCAATGTTGCATCAAAACACATTTTATTCACTGGTCACCACCTAATAATAAGCCCTGCCAAGTCTTGAACGCTGGGCCCTGTAAACTACAATCAAAGCAATGTATCATTCCACCATCCAAGCTTTCTCTGCCCCGGCCAAACAGCCTCTAATTTAAAGAATACGTACCCTAACTATCTATAATTAGTAGCAGCCTGTTGTGAGTCAGTTACTTTGCTACTAAGGTTTTTTTTTTACTTCTGCAATTAATATGAACCCACTGAATGGCAGCACCCTGAAATCCATACCTGCCATCATCCTTCTATTGCTGCTGTAACAACTACCCACCTCCTCTTCAATAAATGCTTTTCTTGTTTGTTTTATTTTTTTTGTATGATGCATAACCTCCGTAAATTCTCCCTTTTAAATGGGAAAGCATTCCGATGATTCACCACAGTGGCCACTACCCCCAACATGCATATGCGAAGGCTATGGCCATGCAAGGATGTTCCCAGCCTCCCTTAATGTGAACCACTACTGGAATCTCACAAGCAGAGTGGCAAGGAACCAAAACAGCCACACGAACCCACCAGGGCATGAAACAAGCAGCCTTGACCACAACACCACCACCGCTGGCTCTAAAAGACTAAGGAAACCTGCCATAGCTGCCAACCACGACCACCAGGACAACAACTAGGCTGCTAAGCATCAGGCCTCAACCAGACTGCATGGCTCTACTTCCCTCCTTTGGATTAACAGTATTGCGACTGGAAAATCCACCGACCCACCATCAGACAACCAGCAACCATCCTCAGCACCCCTGCGCACCACCAGAGCACCGGGGAATCAAGAAGCCAACAATCAAGCACACAACAAGGTAAGTCATGCACTACACACCAACCACTCATTGCTCTCAGACAGACTGCACCTTCCATGGGCTCCCTACCTTATCCCCACATTCCACCATTCCCCATACTGGCCCCCCTGTCCCCATATAAACTCAGAAAGAGAGAGTGAAAAAAAATTATGTATATATATATATATATATATATATATATATATATATATATATGGGTTTACTTCATATGACCTAAATTTCATATGATCGAAATTTATTTCACTGAGACCAAATGACCTAAACTTCATTTGACCTAAATTTCATTTGACTTAAAACTCATTTCACTGACAATGAGCTACTGGCAGGTAGGCCCTGTTCCCCACTGTAGTGTGACCCTGGAGTTAGAATATATAGTTGGGTGGTTCTGTGGTTTGATTTTATACAGCGCCCCCCACACCCCCCAACTATATATTCTAACTCGAGGGTCGCACTACAGTGGGGAACAGGGAATATACATTTTACTTGCCTTTCAGTGCTCTACAGACTGCCAGTGCTCATTATCAGTGAAATGAGTTTTAGGTCAAATGAAATTTAGATCAAATGAAGTTTAGGTCATTTGGTCTCAGTCAAATGAATTTCGATCATATGAAATTTAGGTCATATGAAGTAGACCCATATATATATATATATATATATATATATATATATATATATATATATATATGCAGCTCTTAACATCAGATCCTCTCCACACACATGCCATCGAAGGCTTACCTGACTCTACAATACCTACAAGGTTATCTGTACGTGGGTTAGCTGCAACACCAGCACCAACTCACACCAAAATGTGCCTACTTCCTATAATACCTACTACTTATCACTACTCTAAGTTTCTCCCTCCCCTACATCACTTCCCCTAAGCTCTCCTATGCATTAACCCTTTACCAACAAAACCGAAACCCCTGCAATCTAATCTACCTACCAACACATTCTAACTTTAACCTCATGCAACTATATCCCCCCACCCTCACCACCTGAAAGTGGGATCAGGACAAATTAGTTTGTCCCAAACTTCATTTTAGACTGATACAGTCATGGAGTTCTATCACATTTTTAGTATAAATAGCAAATAAAAGAATCAGCTGTCCCAATTAAAAAAATCAATAATCTGTAAAATTCCACTACTAAGTATCCAAGAGCCTATGAACTCCAAAAAAGCAGCAACCAGTCATTGTCCATCTCATAAGCAAGATGCTTAGGAATGCAGAGTCTGAGCATAAGTCTAAAACCACACAGAGAAAAAAAAAATAAGGCCCAGACAGCAAAAATAATTTACTTGGGGAGGAAGGCACTACTATGCCTGGTAGAATGTTTAATAATTACTTAATTAAATGAAATACACCCCCCACACTCCCCATATATATATATATATATATATATATATATATATATATATATATATATATATATATATATATAAATAAATATGAATAAATTAAATATGTATATATGTGTGTGTGTGTGTGTGTGTGTGTGTGTGTGTGTGTGTATATATATATATATATATATATATATATATATATATATATGGATGTACTTCACTTGATATAAAACTCATTTGACTTTCATTTGACTGACATCCAAATGACCTAAATTTCAAATTACTGACAAACTCATTTGACTGACTCTCATTTCATATGTATATAATGTTTTGCAGGGTCAAGACACTCAAACATTGCATGAGCAGTGATTTACAATGAAAACATGTGATAGTGATTAGGACACAGACAACTAGAAATTCTGTGTCACAAGACCCACTTCCATCCTACTCACCCTACTCAGCCCCCCAAAAAACTTTTGATAGTAGAAAAAACAAGAATTCAAAGTGAAACTTCAAAATATCCCCAAAGGTAAAAAAAGAAAGAAATGACAGATTTTCATCTTGTCAAGCAATCAGTTTTCCTAAGATGAATGACAGTAGGAAAAAGGCTTCAAATTCATTTGTAGCCTTCAAACAGACATTGCTACCACAATTTGCCATGTAAAACTTTTAAGATAAACCTGAATCTTAAGATCTGTAATGTAGCCCTCAACCCTTGAACGAAACCTGGTCATTTTAATGCATCACCTGTCCTACCCCCCATGCCTTTAAGAAAACATGTGAACATGAAATTAGGAAACTACTTAAACATCTACTCATTTACAGATAATGCAAAGTCTTCTGCAATGGATTTCATACCCTAAGGCAAATAAACATAGAGGATTTGTTTATGAAAAGAAGACAATTCCTTTGTTTTACTGTCAGACCTGAGAAAAAGAAGTGTCACTTGGCTTTGTAAACAGAAAATTGACCTTTGTGTGTGTAATGCAGTGGAACAAGATGAACTGCAGGAAAATGAGAAAGAATCAGTGTTAGTGAGGCAACAGATAGCACACTTGCCTTTGGCCCAAGAGGCTTTGGGTTCTATTCCCATACCAGGTAGATCACTTACTGATGCAGAAAGGGGTTGCTGCACACCTGAGATGATATATTATAATGAGGCCTCCATCTGCTTGAATTGGTGGTAGTTCAGGTGGATGTGAAAGATCCCATGGCACTTATGGAAAACTGTAGGGGTATTTTATTTATATACCAAATAACTCTTATTTACAAAGCATTTACATATTCACAAATATGTACATCTGTACACATATATAAATATACAAATCTGTTTACACATATTCATAATTTCCTTTATAGTGATACTAAATTTTCATCCTATTAGACACCCACTCCTTTTTCCAAAAGCAACATCATATTTTCCTTAATAATATTGCTGCAATATGTTTGCCATTACATAGAATTTCATTTATTCTTTCATTTCATATAACACATATAACATAAAATAACTTTGTATCTGTTTTTTAACATATTCTTTACTACTGTGCTTATAATTTCCATGTTTAATCATATCCATATTTATTTTATCCACTTCTTTTATATCTTCAAAAATCTTCTTTATATCTTTCCCCATAATGTTTCTACTCTTATATTTCAAAAAGACATGTTCTGTCTTTTCTTTGTGTTGACAATCTAAACATATTCCATCACTTTTCCTTTTATGTGGCAAATATTCTTTTCCTGAAAATTTATCTAGTACCAGTCTCCGCAAAAAATCTTGACATTTGACTTGCTGATTACACCATTTGCTTCTTATTTTTATAGCTTTAATTATTTCATCTGTTAGATTTTCCCACAGTTTTACATCTTGATGATTTATAACTACATTCTTACACCATACTTTTCTATCTTTTTCTGTATCATAATTTTTTTATTTTCCACAAAAGTATTTTGTTGATAATACTTTGTTTCTTATTTTATACACTCTTTTCTATTTTACTCTTTTTTACTATACCCTTGAATTTATCATACTTGTATTTATACAGTTTTACTACTAATCTTTCATCTTTTTCATGTATCCAGTTTTATACTTTGTACAAATTTAATGAAGCAGTGTATATCACTGGGTTAATTAACCTTAAACCTCCTTCTTTATTTACATAGAAAACTCCTCTTTTTTCCTGGGTTTAATCTAGAACCCCATATGAAGAAAAATATATATATCTGCAATAATTCCTTTTCAAATACCATTGTCAAAATAAAAACACTTGCTAAGTATGCTTTTTCCCCATCGGTGCTGAATTTATCAAATAAGCATTTTTCTGAATGATAATTTATATGTTCTCCAGAAAATACTTTTTTTGCTTTATTTTTTCCATTGTTTTTTCCCATTAAACTCTTCTTGCATCTTTATTCCCAAATTTTATACCCAACACAGAAATTTCATTCATTGTAAAATATATAACCTCAGTATTTAGATGTCACCTAAACCTTTACTTTTCTCTTTATTTAAAGCCATCCCAGTCATCTCTAGACACTTATTTGTGCAAATTATTACTTCTGTTATCCAAATTTAGTTTTTTTTTGCATTTATTATAACGTCAACTGCATATGTTAACAGAACTGGAATTCTTAACCCTTCAGGTATTATTTACACTGCTTCCTTTGTTTTGTAATTTATTTCACATACTATCAATTTCTTAACTAATGCAAACAGTATGCAACTCATTGGGAATCTTTGTCTTATAGCACGCTTCATGTGTACCTATTGGCTTAACCAGCCATTTGCAAGTATTTTTACTTTATTACTATATGCTGACATATATAATTTCCTAACTTTCTCACTTATATTCTTTCATTATTACCCATAAAATTTCATGTCCAGTTGTGTCAAATGTCTTATTAAGGTCTCCTGTTATGGTTTTTGCTTCTTCTTTTAATTCATAATATCATAAATTCTTGACAACTCTTCTACTTTATACTATATATCTTCCATAATATTTTCCATTTTAGTTTCACATCTCTTTAGTAGTATTTTCATAAAGATCTTATAACCATTATTATTCCTATGCATTTAGGTACTGCACAACATAATTCTTTATATGTAAAAACCTTAATTTAATCATTCATTCAAAATATTTTTTTTCCAATTTCTTAAATCTGTATGCCTTTCATACCCTATTCCTTCTGGGCCTGCAGCCAAATTTATATTTACTTGTCCTAATACTTTATCTATTCATTTAAAGAAATCTCATTTTTTTCAACCCTTTATTCTCTTTTTCCATTAACTTATTTTACTTTCCATGTTTTTTCACTAACTTTTTTATTCTTTAAACATTTATTGTACATATTGTACTACACTGTTCATATTTCCAGATTTCTTTTTTTTTCTCCTGTTATATTTTTTATTTCTTTCATTATACTACCATTTTCCATTACTAATCTGCTTAAGGAGCTTGATACTACTACTCTTTTACTTGTAAAAAAATATCTTTGCTTATATAACAATTCTTGTATTATTTTTTCTTGATTTATTTCATATAATTCCTTTTCTTTGTCAAAGCACTTTCTATCATTATGGTTTAAATCTTCCAATGCATCATTATCTATGCTTTTATATTTTTCTTTTTCTACTCTTCTTGCATCATATTCCCACTGTAAAAATATATTTTTTTCCTTAAATATCACCCACTGTTTATTCCAAGTTTTATAAAATATTCTCATAATATTGTTCCTTCATTTAATGCTTTTCATTTATGCTTTTTATTCCTTTGCCTATTTTTATATATTAATTATTTTCTATCTCTAGCCATATTGCAAGATGATCAGAAAATCCTGTTTCAACTGCCTCCCCTTCTGCTATAACTAAACCTTCTGAGACTACAAAATAATCTATTTCAGTTCTGTACATACTCCATTTTGTAAGTCCATGAATTTTTGTGCCAAAGTTTTAACTTACTATATCTTATAACTTCTAACATTTTTCTTATGTCATATCCTTTGTTTTTATTCTTGCCTCTTAAATTTCTATTAGTCTTCTGTTATTATAATAGTCATATTTATCACTACATAGTCTTAATCTGGTGAAATAAGCTTTCCCCTTCTTTACAGTCAGTATAAGCATATCATGTTATAATTATATATACTTGTTCTTTATATATTAAATCTACAGTGGTTAATCATCACATTTTTGGCTAACGTTACATCTGATATCTTTACTGTATTTCTACAGAATTCCGCTATTCCAGAACATCTCTCATTTCTCAAATTCCAGATGATCTTTCATCCACATAGTTTCTCTGCTTGAAATCTTTCTTCATTTGTTAAAAATCTTGTGTCTTCTAATATAATTACATCTACATCACATGTATTGCAGCACTCCACAATTCTTATTCTTCTTACTATATTCTTAATACTATTCACATTTACAGAAAGCACTCTAAAATTTTTGTTTTCCCTTACATTTATGATTTCATACATTCATAGCTAACTATTAGCCTGGCTTTCTTAATAGGCCATTCTAAGCTAAACAAGTTTCCTCTTCAAAGGTGATAATCAAACTTTGCACCTTGTGTCTGAGAGTCAGACATCTTAACCATTATACCAAGCTCCAGTCTTTGGTTGTATATACTCATTTTTGTCCATTTACATTTTTCTTTTGTACTTATCCCTTTAAATTTTCTTTTTCTTTTACCGTTTTACCAGTCAATACTTTACTATTCCAAGTTTATGTCTTCTTCATCACTTAATTCAATTATTTCAGAACCTTCTTCTATGGCCTCTTTTTTATTTTGTTCTCATGTAATTTTTCTTCTGTTTCTACAACGTCTAAAACATCTTCTTTTTCTTCATTTTCTTCCCTTTCTTTTTCCTTTTCCTTATTGTTATTTTCATTTTTGCAATCCATCCATAAATGCCCACTTTTGTTACATTTATAACATTTCAATTCACATTTTTTGCATCATGTCCCATTTCCCCACAATATAAAATTGTCTTTTGTCACACTTACTTATTAAAATGTCTACCTTTTCCATAAAACAAACATGTTTTGGGGGGGTACCCAGTATTTTACAATACCCCTATTCCTCTCCACATTTACTGAATCCAACAAGGACCAATTAAGTACTGAGGACCTCCCAACTACCAAGCAAGTTACCTTGATTTACATTTGTCTTGCTTGGTGAATGTATATTTTTTCTCTTTCTATTTTTAACACAATATTACAATCCCAGCCACCAGTCCATAAACCCCTTTTGTCATAACCTTTTGCAATGTCCAGTACATAGGTGTACTAAGCTAATGTTCCTGGAGTCTTTACAAGCCTAGCCCATAACGTGTCCTGGCATCATTTTGTAAAGCTTTCAAAGTCATTCTTTTTAGCTCTGATAAAATTTGTACATGAATCTTCTTTTTGTTTACCTATTAAATGCTTTTATCACATAAAGATTTTATATGTTACAGTCTTCCTTTTTTTCATATTCTCCAAGAAAATTTTCCATTGAAAAAATAGTCTTAAATAAAGTGTCAAAAATGTCTCTGTTAATAAGAATAAATGCTCTTACCTCATGTGATGTTACACCCAAGGAAGCTATTAAATTGTCCCACACTTCATATCCGCTCATTTCTTTGTCTTGTTTACTTTGAATCCTTACCACATACTTCTGTTTTTCATTTTCTTTTGCCTTCCTTTCAGCTACTCTCCCTTTAACTTTCTCTGCATATGTTTTCTTTTCCATCTCACAACTATTCTTCAGAATTATCTCTGCATACTCCTTTTGTATTCTCTCCATAATGTCCCCCAAGGAAACATCTCCTTCATTTTCTGGCTCACTCTGTACCAGCATTTCCTTAAGTAAATCATCCTGTAACTCTTCCAGCTGGATGGTTGTAATTATACATCCATCATTTGCTGACTCATCTCCATCAAACTGGTTTCTTTGAAACATTTCCTCAGAATCCTGCACACATTTTTGGTCTCAATATTTGCTTTCTCCTTCATTGCTTTCACTGTTACATAGGTTCATAGGTAAGTACTAGGCTATCAGCCCTAGGGCCTATACAAGCCTAGCCAAAAAGGTACCCTGGCTTTTGCCACCCAAGAAAATTATTTCCCTGTGCCCCTGTCGAGCAGAGCCACAGAGGTGATCCCGGGGTGAATTTCCTATTTCCCATCCAATCATCAAGATTTTCCTTGAAGAGTGCTAATGAGGAGCTTTGTTTGATATAGATAGGTAGTTTGTTCCAGAGTGTGGGAACTCTCTGGGACAGGAATCTATCCCTCCAGCATGTTCTGTTTATTGTGGTGACAAGGTTTAGATCCCTAGAGCATGTAGCTCGGAGGGATTGGGATTTCTTTAAGTGGAGCATGTCCAACAGCTCTGGGTTTGACATAACTTTGTATGTTAGGCAGAGATTGCCTCTGAGTAGGTATGTTAGGCAGAGATTGCCTCTGAGTAGGCAATATGCAATGGAGTAAAGCTGGAGTTTTTTAAGACGGTCTGCATAGGGCATCTGTTTGAGGCTGGTAATCCTCTTTGTGAGGTATTTCTGCGGTATTTCCAGCTGTTGTAGATGCTTGTGAGGTACATACCAAAAGGGGCACTGTACTTTATAATGGGTGTAATGAGTGACGAGTAGAGGGAACAATGACCTCTTTTTTCCTGGATGAGAAACCTTTTGTGATGAGGTGTGCCGCATAGGATTTCCTGACTGCTGTGGCAATGTGATTGTCAAAGGAGAGACTACGGTCCACCTGTGTTCCAAGGTCTCTTATCACACTTTCGGTGTTAAGTAGACTACCACCTATGTGGTAGCTCATGGGTACAGAGTTTTTACCAAAGGGGATGACAATGAACTTTTTGGCATTGAGCTTGAGGCCATGGCTTTGACACCAGGCATCTGTCTCAGTGAAGCCCTTTTGTAGGATGTCCACATCATTAGGAGTTTCAATTATGGCTCCTAGTTTGCAGTTATCTGCAAACCTCATTAGCCAAAGACCTTCTGTGTTAGCCTGTACTTCAGAAAATTAGATACCAAACAGAAGAGGATCCAGGACTGAACCCTGAGGTGCTCCACGTGTCACTGATCTGATATCTGATTTGGAGTCTGCTACTTTCCCAGTGTGGGTTTTGTCAGTGAGCCAGTTGGCAACCCATCTTGTGACATAGGGATTTATACATTTATACCTAGTTTAGTGAGTTTATCTATAATTCCAGAGTGGGGGATGGTGTCAAAAGCCTTGGCGAGATCTAGATAGGCTGTGTGATCCGAGTTCATATTACGTTAACGAAAAATAATGTAATCGAATGGCCAAAACATCGAAATGGCCACATATCAAAGCTTTTTTTGTGGGGGGAGCTGCACCCCCCACCCCCACTAAATATATATTCCAACCCCGAGATCGCACGACAGTGAGGAAAGGGAATATACCAATCTTCACTGTACTGTGATCCCACAATTCATTATGTGGTGGATCCTGGGACCCAACAGGCAGCTGACAGTAACCTTTCCTTGTTTAGCCTGGTGAGTGGGACATCAGTGTGTTGGGTACGTTGTTATGCCTTATGTGCATTGGTTGAGTGGCACACTGAGTCTGTGGGCTATGTGCCATTTGGGTTGTGTTGGGGGTGGAGGTTGCTTGCGTTTCTGCATTGGAGGTCTCTGTTGCTTGAGCAGATTTTTACTGAGAGAGTCCACAAATGCAGGTGTGTATTTTGTATTTCTATATGTGTGTTTTGGTGGTGTAGTTTTTGAGGGACATTGTGATGAGTGTGGTGTGGTGCAAGTCTTTACCTTCTCCTCTTGACTGTCTAGTCCAGTCTTGGGTGAAGAGAGTTTTGCTTCCATTTTGGCTATATAAGTGCATTTCTAACAGGTTGTAGTGTTGAGTGGTAGGAGGTGAGGGTTGTCTGTGCACATGAGGCAATTGCTGCATTGCCCCAAGATGCCCAAATTCATCAGGTAGAAAGGAGAAAACACCGGGAGCTGACCCTTAGACATGCCTGGATAGGTGCTTATTTATTAAGTACTAAAAACTGTTTTCCTCTAGACAAGTGAGGAAAGTTGAGTGCTGTAGTAGTTTGTAGCTTATTTAGTGTTTATGACTTCTGAACAAATGCTGAGCTCAAAGAAACAGATTTGAGTGCTAAAATGAAAAACTGGCTAATTCTAAGGGAAAATTTGAAGAGCAGACTTTAAGGCGCTGGGAATAGTTTAACCCTAGCTAAATGGCGATGCATAAAGTCTATTTTTTTTTAATATAACAGTAGCAATTGAGCAAACTGATTTAAATAAATTAACCAAGTAACCAATAAAAAGTTAAAAACTGAGCCCCCGTCCCAGCAGTCTTAGATCAGACAAGTTTTAACTGCACACTCCTGCCACTAAGGTGCAGGAGGAACCTTCTTCAAAAAAAGGTGGACTGGATTAGTGCTCAAGGTATACAAACAAAGCCAGATTCAGCAGGTCTGAATTTAGTCTATGCTACCGTAAACAAGGTGTACCATTTTCAGAAAGAAACAGTTCAAATAAGCTGGCACAATAAGCCTTTAACCAGAAACTCCCAGCTCAGATGGGCAGACTCTACCCTCTCTTTCCACAAGAGTGCAGACCATACCTTCTTAAAGTAAAATAACTGTCCCAAAGCCCACGTGCTTAAACCAGAACTAATACACTTTTAGAATAACAGACACTAAGCTTTCAATCATCAACTCCCAACTTAGAAGGATGTAAACTACCGGTCCTGCCACAAGAGTGCAGACCATAAACCTTCTTAATGTAAAACAACTGGTCTGAAACCCAAGTGCTTCAACAAAAGGCTTAGAATAACAGTTACAATTTAATCAGGCTACTAACAAGCAGTAATAATTGCAGCAGAATAAATGCAATAAAGTAGGAAGAAACACAAATACAGTAAAAGCAGATGAATAAAGTGCAATTTTTTATATAACAATAGAAAACAAGTAAACTAATTTAAACAAATTAAGCAATTAACCAGTAAAAAAGCTCAAAACTGAGCCCTGTTCCAGCAGTCTTCAATAAGACAAGTTCTAACAGCACACTCCTGCCACTAGGGTGCAGGGGAACCTTCTCCAAAAAAATGGCCTGGATTAGTGCTAAAGTTATACAAACAAAGCTAAATTCAGCATGTCTGAATCTAGTCTATGCTACAGCAAGCAAGGCACATGAATTTCAGAAAGAAACAGTTCAAATAAGCAGGCACAATAGTCCTTTAACCAGAAATTCCCAGCTCAGATGGGCAGAATCTAACCTCTCCTCCCCCAGGAGTGCAAACCACAAACCTTCTTAATGTAAAATAATTGGCCTGAAGCTCAAGTGCTTAAACCAGAATTAATACACTTTTAGAATAACGGACACTGAGCCTTCAATCAGCAGTTCCCAACTTAGAAGGATGTAGGCTACCTGTCCTGCCACAACAGTGCAGACCACAAACCTTCTTAATGTAAAACAACTGGTCTGAAGCCCAAGTGCTTAAACCAAAAGGCTTAAAATAACACATTTTAATCAGGCTACTACCAAGCAGTAATAAATGCAGCAGATTAAATACAACTGAGTACTTTTAAGAAGAGGCAAAAGCAAAATAAAGTGCATTTTTTAGTAAAGTGCAAGGAGAGAGGAAGGAGGAGCAGAAGAAAAATTCAAGGTTAAGAACCTAAGTGGGTTGACCTTCTGAGATGTTCTCTCTGTATTAAGTAGAGTGAAAACCAGACTGGGAGGGGTGTCCCAGATCAAAGTTACAGTAGGGGCAGACAACTGCAAAGCCACCAACTATGACAACACTACAAGTATTGGGTGGGAGGATGGGAAAAAACAGTTTCAGGATAGATGAGAAACATAAAACAATTCCAGGAAATATTTAAACTAATTCAGTCAGGCTAACAATAATTCAGTCAGGCAAAATTAAGACAATGCAGAACTCTGAAAGGTTAAAATGCCAAGAAATATACTTATCAAGCAGCGATATATTTCCAGATTGTTTGAGAATCACACTTCAGCCAGAACACCAGGAGTTTCCAACAGTGTATGCAAGAATTTACAAACAGAAACTATGTTTAAATCAGCAAGCCTTGAAGCAATCAGATAACACAAAAGCTGTTAGACCAGTTTTATAAACTCAACCTCAGGAATAGGGGGGAAACATTTTCAGGGCAGATGAGATACACAAAACAATGCCAGAAAATATATAAAGTAATTCAGTCAGGCAACCAATAATTTAGTCAGGCAAAATTAAGACAATGCATAACTCTGAAAGGTTAAAATGCCAAGAAATATAGTTAGCAATCAGTGGTATATTTCCAGACTGTTTGAGAATCACACTTCAGCCAGAACACCAGGAGTTTCTAACAGTGCATGCAAGAATTTACAAACAGAAACTATTTTTTAAATCAGAAAGCCTTGAAACAATCAGATAACACAAAAGCTGTTAGACCAGTTTTATAAACTCCCCCTCAGGAATAGGGGGGAAGCAGTTTTAGGACAGATGAGAAACATAAAACAATGCCAGAAAATATATAAAATAATTCAGTCAGTCAAAATTAAGACAATGCAGAACTCGGAAAGGTTAAAAATGCCAAGGAATTTACTTATCAATCAGCAATATATTTCCAGATTGAGAATCACACATCATCTTCTTCTGTCTCTATCTGCCTCCCTGTTTCTTTGGGCCACCTCTGTGTCTAAAATTGAAACTGGAAGTGCTCCTCTAAAATGGTTCCCACTCACAGCAATGATGGGCAGAGTTTTTTTATTGATATATACAGTACAGCTAATTTACATATTTACATGATTTAACTCTATTTACAATCTCCATAGGTTCATAGGTTCATAGGTTCATAGGTTCATACTAGGCTATCTGCCCAAGGGCATTTATAAGCCTAGCCCATAGTTATGTGGCTTTCGCCACCCCTTTAGTTTGAATAAAAACTATGCCTATCATTTTGCTGTGCCTCTGTCAAGCAGTGACGCTGAAGTAATCCCTGGGGTATATCTGCAATCTCCCATCCATTGGTCAAGATTCCTCTTGAACAAGACCAGAGAGGTGCTCTGCCTCACATGTACCGGGATTTTGTTCCACAGCATACGGAGTCTCTGGGTGATGAATCTGTCCCTCCAGCACGCTCTATTTATAACCCTGTCAAGGTTTAAGTCTCCCGCCCTTGTGGTTCTGAGGGATCTAGATTTTTGAGGTGAAGCATATTCATCAAATCTGGGTTTGACATGGCCTTATATGTCAGGCACAGGTCACCTCTGAGCAAGCGGTATGAGACTGAATAGAGCTGGAGTTCTTTCAGTCGGGCAGCATAAGACATATTTTTGAGACCCTTTATCCTTTTGGTGAGGAACTTTTGGGGCCTTTCAAGCTGCAGCAGGTGTCTGGTCAGATACATTCCGAACGCGGCATTGTACTCAATCATAGGTCTAATAAGTGATGAGTACAGTGGGACGATGACCTCCCTTGATCTAGATGTGAATCCCTTCATGATCAGGTGGGTGATATAGAAGGTTTTCCTAACTACTTTAGCAACATGAGTGTCAAACGAAAGGCTACTGTCAACCTGGGTCCCCAGATCTCTGATGACTTTTTCTGTGCTCAGTGGATTGCCACCTATATGGTAGCTAGGGGTAGCCTTGTTTTTCCCAAAGGGTATGACTATGCATTTTTACGCTTAACTTCAGGCCATGGCTCTGGCACCAGTTATCCATTTCTGTGAGGCCCTTCTGGAGGATATCTGTGTCAGATGTGTTTTCACTATGGCGCCAGTTTGCAGTCATCTGCAAACTTTGTCAGCCATAACCCTCCTGTGTTTGCTTGTACTTCAGAAAAGTAGATGCCGAACAAGAGTGGACCCAGGACTGAGCCCTGTGGGACACCACTTGTGACAGGCTTTGAGTCTGACATGGCTCCAGCAACTCTGACCCTGTGGGTTCTGTCACTTAGCCAGTTTGCAACCCATCTTGTGATGTATGGGTTTACATTCAAGCTGATGAGTTTTTCGATGATACCTGAGTGGGGTATTGTGTCAAGGCCTTTGCCAGGTCGAGGTAGGCTGTATGGACTGCCTTTCCTCATCAATGGCCTTGGTGACTGTCTCAAAAAGTCAACCAAGTTTAAGAGGCAGGATCTGCCTTTGACAAAGCCAAACTGAGTTGGATCCAAAGTCTGCAAGTTCCCTATGTCTTTATTTATGAGTTCCATTATGATCCTCTCCATGGCTTTGCAGATAAGGCTTGTCAAGCTAATGGGGCGGTAATTTCCAGGGTCTGTGGAGGCACCGCCTTATGAAGTGGGACCACAGTCGCCGCGCCACTCCTTGGGTACGATCCTGAGGTGAGGCTAAGATTAAACAGCTGTCCTAACTGTGGGTTTAATTCCTCATTGAGTTCATGAAGCACACAGCCGGGGACACCATCCGTCCCATGGATGCTGTGTTTTTGCCTTAGTGAGGGCAGTTCTCACCTGGGCGCTGCAGATGTTTGGGGAGCTACAATCCTCTGGAATAGATAACTCTCCTTTTGGGGGGGAGAAGTTTGCACTGAACCTGTCAGCCAGTATGTTGGCAATGTGTGTAGGTTCAGTAATTTTCACATCATTTTGAACTAATTCTGAGCATATCTGGGAGTTTCCTCCTAGGTTTCTAACATAGCTAAAGAAGGCCTTATGATTCTCTTTAGAGTCCTTGGCGATTTTTCTCTCAAAATTTGCCTTGGATGATTTTATGAGAGCTCTTAGTTTTTACTTATAATGATCAAAGGTGTCTTACCTTTCAAGGATTTTGCTCTATCTTGTAGTAGCTTCCTCCTTTTGTTGTAGAGCTTGTTTATGGCTGGGGTCCACCAGACTGGACGCTTGCCTTTGGTACAGAGAGTCTTAGTTTTGTTTGGGATTGCCTGATCCATGCAGTCCTGTAGGTGCTGGTAGAAGGCATTTGTAAGTGATTCAGCGGTTTGAGTAATGTTTACCACTGGCTCAGGGCCTTAAAGGAGACCACACTAGTTTTTAGAAGTGTGAAATCGGCTTTGAGAAGTTTTTCACTGTGGTCTTTTTTGTTTCAGGTGGGGGCCGGATGAGGACCTCCAGCCAGATTAGTTTATGATCTGATCTCACCAGTGAGGGGTATACTTCCGGTGTTGAACATTTTGATCCCATGTTCGTGATGATGAGATCAAGTATGTTTTCTCCTCTTGTGGGGATGGTGACTAGTTGTTCCATGGCATTTGAGTTTATGAACTCCAGGAATCTTTGGGTTAGAGTGTTCGGGCTTGAGTAGTGTTCCCAGTCTATATTAGGGTAGTTAAAGTCACCTAGTATGATGGTGTTTGGAGATACATTTATCCCTCCAATGTTTTCAGGAAGGCCATGTGAGGTTCCTGAGTTTGAGAGGGTGGCCTGTAACATGCTACAAATTGCAGAGCAGTCTTGCCTATGGTTAATTGCACCTGGATGGTCTCCGATGCATCATGCTGCCACCAACCTTGAGGTGTGGGTGTCCTTATGAATATGGACACCCCTCCTTTCTTGGTGTTGTCCGGATTTTGGGGCCGGAACGCATGATATGAGGTGAAACCTGTTAGTGCTGGGGTGCTCTCAGGAGCCTTGAACCAGGTTTCTGTCACAGCACAGACATCGATGTTCTCCATATTGAGAAGGGCCTCGAGTGCGTGCATCTTGAGATTGAGACTTCTGGCATTGAGCAGCATTACCCTTAGTTTTTTTCCTTTTGGTGTTCTAGGGTGGTAGGTTTAGAATTTGAGCCTTGCCTAAAAAGGCACTATGGGGTGGCAAGAGCCTTTGCCAATATCCGAAGCCCAGGGTGACAGGTGCAAGCCGCCCCTTGGGCAGCGTGGCTTGTCCAGCATGTCATCCCAGGCAGACAGACATTGATCCCCTTTGAATGACACCAGAATTTAAGCCAATTATTAAAGCTGATCATCTTATCACTGTATTGTGGCATCATTCTAGGTGAAGGTAGGATACTGCTCAAGGTCAGGGTCATACCTGCCTGGGCTACATAATCAGAGAGCTCCTCGATGTCCCTTTCATGTAGTCCAAGGAGGTACGCCTCAGGTCGCTGACACCAGCGTGGACAATGACTGAGTCGCACTTGTACCTTCCGTTGAGAGTCCTGCGGGCTTGCGCTATGTGGCGGATTCTAGCGCCTGACAGGCAGCTTACTGTGACCTTCTCTTTACTCAGTCTGGTGAGCGGGACGCCAGTGTGTCTGACTATGGAATCACCAATGACAAGTGTGTCTGGCATTTTGTTTGGCCTTAAGGGCTGTGACTGTTTGACACTCTGACTGTGTGGTCTATGTGTTGCATGTGTTGGGTCGTGAGGTGGTAGTTGTTTGGGTGTCTGCTTTGGTGGCCTCTGCTGTTTTGGTAAATTTTGATCAGAGCCTCCAGTATGTCTTTGTGTGAGTATGTGTATGATTTGAAGTTGTGATGGTACCATGTGTGACTGGGTATGTATTGTGTGTGGTTACCTTCTCCTCCTGTCTGGTCTTGCCAGTCCTATGTTGAGAGAGCTCAGCCTCCAGTTTGGCCGTATAGTTGCATCTCTCGCATGTATTTGTGTTTTGTGGGAGAAGGAGAGGATTGTCTGTGTACATGAGGCAGTTGTAACATTGCCTCAATATTCCCAGGTTCACCAGTTGAGCTGGAGATGACACTAGCAACTGATCCCTCGACATACTAGAAGTAGTAGATAAAGAGACTTTCAAAGGACTCCGGGAAGTGGGTTTTAGGCTGGTGGGGTACTATCTATAATAAGAGTGCTTTATCAAGGTGCAAGTACTGTAGGAGTAAGTGCTAGGCTTTACAGATAGAGAATAGTCTACTTGGGAATCAAGTAGAGATGAACTTTTCAGTTATAGGATATGCTGGTTAGATCAGCAGTACAGCTCGAGGAAGGTAGTTTTAAGGGAAAATTGGAAGAGTGGAATTTAGATGGCCCAAATAGTTTAACCTTGTTTAACCGCTGCTCTTGTGTGCAACAGTGGTAACTCCGCTAAATCGCTTACACGCCAAGCGTGTTTTATAGCAGGGGCTGAAGGGAGCTAGAATTGGCCCAAAACGACCAATGGACTACTAGTTTCTGGCTGAAACTTCACCAAATCAGACAAAAGGCAGCTCAGTGCTTCCCACTCCCACTGGTAAGCAAAGAAACTTCCTCGTTCCTAATAAGGCAATGGATCAGTAACAGGAACTAAAAACAAAGCCCAGGGATCAGCAACTCTGAAACTGGACTACTCTAGTTCAGTAAGGGGGGAAAACAAGGGATTTTTTTGTTTTATTACAGAGACAAGGAAAAAACAGACAGTAATTGCTGTAAATCGGCTAGCGCACTTTAGTGTGTAGCCTACAGAAACAATTTGCAACAATTAGTAACTTAAAGTGCAATAAACAGTGTAAAATGCAGAAATCACTTAAAGTAGCAGTAAAACAGGCGAAATGCAGTCGCTAGCTTAAATAACAGTGGAAAGCCACAAAAATACTTATATCTGGTAGAAAGTCACTCTTTAGCTCTCTGCTTGGATCACTCTGCAGGCCACCACGAGGATCTGTGCTGAGTTGGTACAAGCTGGAAAACGCGTGTTTAGCGTGGTTTTATAGCAGGGGCTGAAAGGAGCTAGGAATTGGCCCAAAACGACCAATGGACTACTAGTTTCTGGCTTAAAGTTCACCGAATCGGTCAGAAAGGCAGCTCAGTGCTTCCCACTCCCACTGGTAAGCAAAGAAACTTCCTCCACCCTAATAAGGCAATGGATCAGTAACAGGAACTAAAAACAAAGCCCAGGGATCAGCAACTCTGAAACTGGACTACTCTAGTTCAGTAAGGCGGAAAACAAGAGATTTTTTTGTTTTATTACAGAGACAAGGAAAAACAGACAGTAATTGCTGTAAATCGGCTAGCGACTTTAGTGTGTAGCCTACAGAAACAATTTGCAACAATTAGTAACTTAAAGTGCAATAAACAGTGTAAAATGCAGAAATCACTTAAAGTAGCAGTAAAACAGGCGAAATGCAGTCGCTAGCTTAAATAACAGTGGGAAAGCCACAAAAATACTTATATCTGGTAGAAAGTCACTCTTTTAGCTCTCTGCTGCTTGGATCACTCTGCAGGCCACCACGAGGATCTGTGCTGAGTTGGTACAAGCTGGAAAAACGCTGTTTAGCGTGGTTTTATAGCAGGGGCTGAAAGGAGCTAGGAATTGGCCCAAAATGACCAATGGACTACTAGTTTCCGGCTGAAACTTCACCAAATCGGACAGAAAGGCTGCTCAGTGCTTCCCACTCCCACTGGTAAGCAAAGAAACTTCCTCCTCCCTAATAAGGCAATGGATCAGTGACAGGAACTAAAAACAAAGCCCAGGGATCAGCAACTCTGAAACTGGACTACTCTAGTTCAGTAAGGAAAACAAGAGATTTTTGTTTTATTACAGAGACAAGGAAAAAAACAGACAGTAAATGCTATAAATGCTGTAAATCGGCTAGCGACTTTAGTGTGTAGCCTACAGAAACAATTTGCAACAATTAGTAACTTAAAGTGCAATAAACAGTGTAAAATGCAGAAATCACTTAAAGTAGCAGTAAAACAGGCGAAATGCAGTCACTAGCTTAATAACAGTGGAAAGCCACAAAATACTTATATCTGGTAGAAAGTCACTCTTTAGCTCTCTGCTGCTTGGATCACTCTGCAGGCCACCACGAGGATCTGTGCTGAGTTGGTACAAGCTGGAAAACGCGTGTTTAGCGTGTTTTATAGCAGGGGCTGAAAGGAGCTAGGAACTGGCCCAAAACGACCAATGGACTACTAGTTTCTGGCTGAAACTTCACCAAATCGGACAAAAAGGCCGCTCAGTGCTTCCCACTCCCACTGGTAAGCAAAGAAACTTCCCTCCTTCCTAATAAGGCAATGGATCAGTAACAGGAACTAAAAACAAAGCCCAGGGATCAGCAACTCTGAAACTGGACTACTCTAGTTCAGTAAGGCAGGAAAACAAGAGAATTTTTTTTTTTTTTCCGACAAGGAAAAAAACAGACAGTAAATGCTATAAAAACAATTCACATGCAGTGCAAGCTGGCACACTTGAGTATGTAGCAATATTAGTCCACACACAGTATGAAAAAAATGTAATTAAATTAAAAAGGACTAAAAGCAAGTGCAGAAAGGGTTTATTAGAGAGAATGCGGTAAAGAGAAGGGACTGGGGGAGTGTCCTAGATCAAATCTACATTATAAACTTCAAGTTTAAGCATTCCCCCACTCTTTTAGCCACAACAAAAATATTATTTTCTCCAGAACCTTTGTCAAAGTCCATTTTCCATTGTATTTAATTTCATTTAGTCTCTCATTCCATATAGTCCATGAAACATAAAATATAACTCTGCCCATTTTCTTCAATTCTTCCTGTTTTTGTGCACCATAATAACCAAATTCTATTATGTCCATATTTATTTGCTCAAATTTTAACAAACATTCCATAAATTATTAACTCTTTCACATTTCAAAACACGTGCTCAGTAGTTTCAAACTTTCCACGTTTATTACGAATTCTATCTTGCTTTTCCTTATACGACATATTTGCCTTAACAGACAATTTTCTAATACACAATCTCCATAAAAATCATTACATTCTTTAATCATTTTATAGTTATATCACATCATTATGGCCTTTTTCTTACCTATTTCTAACTCTTTGCATGGATCAGTGCAATAAAATGCTTTCATAATATTTAAGTAACATTCCTTTCTATTTTTCTCACATCTATTCTTTTTTATTTTCCATAACTCAATTTATTTTGGTACTCTTTCATTTCTTCATTCACAGTGCTTTTACTTCTCTTTTAATTTCCACTCCAACCCACAATTCTTTTTATTTATAATATAGTATTATCTCTATCAAGTTTTTATTTTCCTTCATAACTCCTTTTAATACCTTATATAAAATGAAATATGCTGCATGTACTACTGGGTTTATTAAACCTAAACCTCCTTGTTCTTCTTTCATGTATAGAATTCCTCTCTTGACTGGATTCAGTCTAGAGCCCCATATAAAAGAAAATATAATCATCATTGGTTCTTTTGCATACTTACTAGGAAACATATAGATATTAGCAACATAAGCATTTTTTCCTATTACCATGGTGTTCAAAAAATGTGTTTTTTCTATATGAAAATCTATATGATTTCCAAAAAATAGTCATATCCTTTACTTCTTTGCGTACATTATCCCAGTGGCGTCTGTATTCACTCTGAACAAATATTATTCCTAATATACCTATATATTTTTCATTGAACTTAATACTCCTGTCATACCTTCAAAACCAAATCTTTTACTTTTCTTTATTTATACTTAAATCAATGTTTTAAATTTATACTTAATTTTTCATTTACTGCTTCCATCCATATTTTATTTTTAACAATTAATACAATATCCACATAATTATACATTATTGGCAATTGTACTTCCTTCATCATTTTGTATCTACTGCTACTTGACATCTTATTAATTTTCTTCACTATTACATTCATAACTAATTAGAAAATGACAGTACTAGCTGGGCAGCCCTGCTTTATTTCACATTCTATTTTTATTTATTCCCCAATCCAGCCATTTACATTTAGTTCCACATACTTCCTTTCATAAACATATTTTATTACTTGTAATATTTTTTGCTTACATATATGCTTACAAAATTCCCCATAATGATTTATATTGAATAGTATCATAGGCTTTACTTATATCCCCTATCATAACCTTTGCTTCTACATTTTTATTTATGATGTCATCAATTATTTCTCTTATTATCGATAATAACTCTTGACTTCCTTTTTCTTTTCTTCCAGATACATTTTGGTCATATATTCTATCAATTTTTGTAACCTTTTTGTTATTATTCTCATAAAAAAACTATAATCCACATCATTCAATGTTATAGGTCTCCAAATTGTATTTCCTCTTTTAAATATAAATTTTATAACTCCTATACATACCTCTCTTTAATTCCAGTTTCTAACCATTCATTCATAACTTCTATACAAATTATTTTTGCCACTCCATTTCTTTATTTATACTATATTCCATTCTGTCCAGTCCTGTTGCAGAATTCATGTCAATATCTTTTAGAATTTCATTCAGTTCTTCCATAGTTATTTTTGTTCTAAATACTCATTATCTTCATTATTTAATTTTTTACTTTTATAAATTTGTTCCTTGTTTTCTTCTCTTTTAACAAATAATTCCATTGCATATTTTTAATTATTTCATACATTCCTTCTTGCTGTTTATTTGCTTACCTTCTTTATTTTTTAATTCTCTTCTTTTATTATTTTACTCAAATATGGGGCTACCTCTTCTTTCTTTCCCTGCAAACAATATTTTGCTTATATAACAAGTTGTTAATTTTTATTTGATTAATTTTATATATTTTTCTTTCTTTTTCATAAAATTAATTTTTCTTCTCTAATAAGTCTCTGCTTCTTGACTTAATATCTTGTATCTCTTTTTTCTTTTCTTCTTTATACATTCTAAAAACATTTTTTATAGTTCTCTTTAAAATTAAGCCACCAAGCAGTCCAGTTCTCATAAAACTCTTATATTCATATGACTTTTCCTTAATTTTATAAGTTATTTTTTGTCTTGTAAATCTAGTTACTTTTCATTAATTCTCTTTATTCTTTTTCCTATTCATATTTATTAATTTTCCTGTACTTTAACCAATATAGCCACATGATCTGAAAATACAGCATATTTAATTCCTTTGTTTTTAACTTTTATACTATCAAATACTAAAAAAATCTCAATTTCTGTCTTAAATTCATTCCTTTTGTAGGTCCAGTGGTTATTCTCCCATAGACTTAACTTTCCACTTTTCATAATTTATTTTAACACCACAATTGCTCTTATTTTTTTCTTAAAATACAGTTTAAAATCACCAACCACTATAATATCCATATTTACATACACATATTCACGAATATTTTAAACATTTCTCTCTCTTTTTTTGTTACATATGCATATAAAGCTAATCTTCTATACACATATTTTTCCATCTCAAGTCTATTACTGTATTTTGTCCTAGTTCCATTATAGTTACATATAATATTTTAATGCTTTCTTGACATAATATACATACGTCTAAGCACGATTCTTTCCCCATGTTCCAAAGTACTACACCATTCCAAAGTTTTTCAGTTTGTGTTCTTTCTTCCTCTGTTATTAATCTATCTTCAAAAACAATAATATGTGCATCTCTACTGCAGCACACCACTGTAATATATCTATCCTCATCGTAATATTTTTCATACTGTTCACATTAAAAGCTAATATTTTTAGCTTTTAAGAACAGTTAGTATAATAAAATGTTTACCCCTTTCCTTTCTTATTTTCTCTAAGGATTATATTTTTGAATTTTCTTTTCCTTTCTTTAACTCTCTTCCCCATCAAATTATTTTTATTTCTTACTGTACGCCAGTCAGTTTCTTCCTCACTTGTCTCCTCAGTTTCATTTTCCTTGTTACTTTCTTTAACTTCATGTATAACCTCTTTATCAGTCACATTTTTTTGTATATTTTCTTATAAAACACATTCTTCTGTCTCTTTCTCCTGTATAACTTCATTTTCTTGCATATTCATTTGACATTCTAGCCATGAATGACCAGTATTGCCACATTTTGTGCATGTTAAATCACATATTTTTGTATTTTGCCCTGTTTTGCCACATAAACATCTTTTTATCACATTAACTGATTAAATGATCATTTTTCCACAAAAGAAACAAGTCTTTGGTTGACCCCTGTATTTCACAAAACCCCTATTACCATGATCGTTAATAATTCTAGGTACGTGCATAACATTATCATTTTCCATTTTCAGTATTACTCCAAATTCCCATCCCCCAGTCCAAAGTTCTCTTCCATCATATATTTTTGTTGTGTCCATTACTTCTTTACATAGAGTTAAAACGCTCTTTTAAGTTCTTTTGCTTCAACTTCCATTCTAAACTGGATCAGTATTCTTATTTTTGTTTGTCTGTAGAAAGCTTGCACCACATATTCTGACCATGGATAAATATTTTCTTTTGTTCATATGCACCCCAAAATTTTCCATGGCCTGCCAGGTTTCAAGCATCAAGTCACAAAAAGTCTCTCTATTAATTAAAATAAATGCTCTTACCTCTCTTGCTGTGACACCCGGAGGTGCTATGACAGAGTCCCAAACTGCATACCTGTCTAAACTTTCTTCTTTTTAACTGCTCACACATACTGTATACTTCTGTTTTGTTTATTTTATTTCTTCTTTCTTCTTTGTTCCTTTTCTAACAGTCTGTGCATATGTTTTTGTCTCTGGAAAATTTTCTGACACATTCTCTTCTGCTTTTTCTTCTATTTTTTCCATGATGTTGCTCCATGAAATTGCTGCTCCATTTTCTGGCTGACTTTGGTTTACCATTTCTTCCAAATAATCATCCTGCAACCCCCACTTCCCTTCCCCAGTTAAAACTTATTCTGGATAGTAACCATTTATTTTTTAATAATGTGTTCTGTAAACATATCACCAGATTGATTATGTTGGTAGCTGTTATCCTCAGTTTTGCTGATACAGAACTTGATAGTTGGGAATAATTGCACATGAGGTTTTCCTTTCTGGAATAACATACAGTGTTATATGCATTTTACTAATTACATTTTCATCATATAGAAGGGTGACTCCCCAAGTCGTAATGCATTTCATGGTTATATGAGCGCCTCCACTATTTTTTTTTAATTTACCATTAATACAGATGCAAGTTTTTAAGTCTGCGTATTTTCAAGGTTCTAGGTTACCCCCATCTTCAGGCATACATGCATGCTAATGCAGGAAGAACCCACAAGAGTGAGATAGGATCAACGCAGTGACCATATACAATCTGGCCATGTTAAGAATCCTGTGATCAGATTTTAGAGTCTAAAAATTGCTAGACTGACTACTGATTTCACATTTTTTAAAATTTAACTGCAAAAGATCAAATTCATTGGCAGATGACATAATAGCAAAACAGTTTACATATTCTTGGCCTTATGACTTCTATGCATAGAGTGAATAAGAATATGCCAGGTCTGATTTTTGTTTCATATATCCCATCCAAGTACATGTGAATCTTTGGACTCCCTTTTATGGCAAGACCAATAAGATGACTGCAGTCTAGCTATGGGAATACTCTCTTCATTGTGCAGCATTAAGAACACTTTATTTATTTATTTATATTTGCTTTTGTTTACTAGGTTTGCCTGGGTGGGTTTTGTCAAAAAGTCATACACTGTTGGAAACTCCTGGTGTTCTGGCTGAAGTGTGATTCTCAAACAATCTGGAAATATATCGCTGATTGATAAGTATATTTCTTGGCATTTTAACCTTTCAGAGTTCTGCATTGTCTTAATTTTGCCTGACTGAATTATTGTATATATTTTCTGGCATTGTTTTCTGTTTCTCATCTGTCCTGAAACGTTTTTCCCCTTCCCCCCACCCAATTCTTGTGGTGTTGTTTTTGTTATAGTTGGTGGATTTGCAGTTGCCCGCCCCCTACTGTAAATTTGATCTGGGACACCCCTCCCAGTCTGGGGTTCAGTCTACTTATTACAGAGAGAACATTTGAGAAGGCCAACCCACTTAGGTTCTTAACCTTGAATTTTTCTTCTGCTCCTACTTCTGCTCTCCTTGCACTTTAGTAAAATAAAAATCACTTTATTTTGCTTTTGCCTCTTCTTAAAAGTAATGAATTGTATTTATTCTGCTCCATTTATTACTAGTAGTACCCTGATTAAACTGTAACTGTTACTCTAAGCCTTTTGGTTTAAGCACTTGGGCTCCAGGCCAGTTGCTTTACATTAAGGTTTGTGGTCTGCACTGTTGTGGCAGTACAAGTAGCTTACATCCTTCTAACTTGGGAATTGCTGATTGAAGGCTCAGTGGCTGTTGTTGTAAAAGTATATTAGTTCTGGTTTAAGCACTTAGGCTTCAGGCCAGTTATTTTTCATTAAGAAGGTTAGTGTGCTGCACTCTTGTGAGGGGAGAGACAAGATTCTGCCCTTCTGAGCTGGGAATTTCTGGTTAAAGGCTTATTGTGCCTGCTTATTTGAACTGTTTCTGAAATTGGTGGACCTTGGTTGCTGTAGCATAGACTAGATTCAGGCATCCTGAATCTAGTTTTGTTTGTATAATTTGAGCACTAATCCAGGCCATCTTTTTTGGAGAAGATTCCCCTGCACCCTAGTGGCAGGAGTGTGCAGTTAGAACTTGTCTGATTGAAGACTGCTGGAACAGGGCTCACTTTTGAGCTGTTTTACTTGTTAGTTGGGTAATTTGTTTAAATCAGTTTGCTCGTTTTCTATTGTTATATAAAAAAATTACACTTTATTCATCTGCTTTTACTGTATTTGTGTTTTTTCCTACTTTATTACTTTATTTTGCTTTTGGTGCTTGTTCTTAAAAGTACTTAATTACATTTATTCTGCTGCATTTATTACTGCTTGTTAGTAGCCTGATTAAATTGTAACTGTTATTCTAAGCCTTTGGTTGAAGCTCTTGGGTTTCAGACCAGTTGTTTTATGTTAAGAAGGTTTGTGGTCTGCACTGTTGTGGCAGGACAGGTAGCTTACATCCTTCTAAGTTAGGAGTTGCTGACTGAAGGCTAAGTGTCGGATATTCTAAAAGTGTATTAGTTCTGGTTTAAGCACTTGGGCTTTGGGCCAGTTGTTCTACATTAAGAAGGTGTAGTCTGCACTCTTGTGGGAGGAGAGGGTAGATTCTGCCCTTCTGAGCTGGGAGTTTCTGGTTAAAGGCTTACTCTGCCTGCTTATTTGAACAGTTTCTTTCTGACATTGGTACGCCTTGTTTGCTGTAGCATAGACTAAATTCAGACCTGTTGAATCTAGCTTTGTTTGTATAACTTGAGCACTAATCCAGACCATCTTTTTTGGAGAAGGTTCCCCTGCACCCAAGTGGCAGGAGTGTGCAATTAGAACTTGTTTGATCGACGACTGCTGGAACAGGACTCAGTTTTTAGCTTTTTATTGGTTAATTTGTTTAAATCAGTTTGCTCATTGGCTACTGTTATATTAAAAAAATACACTTTATGCATCGCTGCTTAGCTATGGTTAAACTATTCCCGGCACCATAAAGTCTGCTCTTCAAATTTTCCCTTAGAACTAGCCAGTTTTTTTAGTTTTAGCACTAAAATCTGTTTCTTTGAGCTCAGCACTTGTTCAGAACTTGTTGTAAGTACTAAGTAAGCAAAACATTACTACAGCACTCAACCTTCCTCACTTGTCTAGAGGAAAACAGTTTTTAGTACTTAATAAATAAGCACCTATCTTGGCCTGTCTAAGGGTCAGCTCCTGGTGTTTTCTCCTGTCTACCTGATGAATCTGAGCATCTTGGGGCAATGCAGCAATTGCCTCATGTACACAGACAACCCTCTCCTCCTACCACCCAACACTACAACCTGTGAAAGATGTACTTATATAGCCAAACTGGAAGGAAAGCTCTCTTCACACAAGACTGGAGTAGACAGTCAAGAAGAGAAGGTAAACCCTTGCACCACACCACACTCATCACATAGTCCCTCAAAACCTACACCACCAAAATACACACACAGAAACACGAAACACACACCTACATTTATGGAGTCTCTCAGTAAAAATCTGCTCAAGCAATAGAGACCTCCAAAGCAGAAACACAAGCAACCCCCACACCCCCAACACAACCCAAATGACACATAGCCCACAAACTCAGTGTGCCACTCAACCACAGCCCATAAGGCATAACAACGTACCCAACACTCTAGTCATAGGTGACTCTAAGTTCCACTCATCAGGATAAACAAGGAGAAAGTTACCATCAGCTGCTTGTCAGGTGCCAGAATCCGCCACATAAAGCATGCACTCAGGTCACTCCACAGCACTTCAAATATGACTCGCTCATTGTCCATGTTGGTGTGAATGACCTGAGATATACCTCCCCGGACTACATGAAAAGAGACATGGAGGAGCTCTCCGATGTTGTAGCCCAGGCAGGTATGACCCTAGCCCTGAGTAGCAACCTGCCGTCACTCAGAATTATACCACAGTACAAGGACAAAATGATTGAGTTTAACAATTGGCTAAGCTTCTGGTGTCATTCTAAGGGAATCCAGTATCTGTCTGCCTGGGATGACATGACTGACAGACCACGATGCTTTGCCAGAGATGGCCTGCACCTGTCACCCTTGGTATTCTGGATACTGGCTAAGGATCTTGCCACCCCTATAGTGCTTTTTTTTAGGCAAGGTTCAAATGATAAATTCACCACCTTAACAGGTACATGCAAGCAAAATCTGAGGGTAATGCTACTCAATGCTAGAAGTCTGAACCTCAAAATGCAATCACTTGACGCACTCCTTAAAATGGAGAACACCGGCATCTGTGCAGTGACATTGACCTGGATCAAGGCTCCAGAGAGCACCCCTGCATTACCAGGCTATAATTAATACCACACCTTTCGGCCACCTAACCTGGACCGAAACACTAAAGGTGGAGGTGTGTCCATATTCATTAAGGATATCCACACCTCCAGGCAAGTTGCTCAGCATAATGCATCCGAGATTGTCCAAGTGCAACTAACTCTGGGCAAGACCACAATCCAAACTGTAACTTGCTACAGATCCCCCACCATGCCCCAGGATTCCCACTCCTCATTTCTTGATACACTGATATATATTAGGGTACAACCCAACACCCTAATAATGGGTGATTTCAACTACCCCACCATTAACTGGAAAAACTACTCATGTACCAACTCCTTTGCTCTACGTTTTCTGGAATTCATATATTCCAGCACATTAGATCAACTTATCCACACCCCCACCAGGGGCGGCAATATCCTAGACCTTCTCATTACCAACATGGTCGACCAGTACTCGACACCAGAGGTCAATTTCTCATTTGTCAGATCCGACCACAAGCTAATCAACCTAGACATCCACATCCCACCCCACCCCCCATTAGGAAACCACAGTAAAGAATTTTGTCAAAGCCAACGTCACGCTTCTTAAGACAGAAGTGTCAAACTTCACAACACCCATGCAGACGGACAATAGAGGTATGACTGCTGAATCCTACACAAATGCACCTTATAAGCACTTACACAAGTGCATGGATCATGCTATCCCTAACAGAACCAAGATGCTATCCTCCAAAAAAAGGTAGTCAGTCTGGTGGTCCCCTGCCATAACAAACTCTACAACAAAAGAAAGAAACTGTTGCAAAAAAGAGTAAAATGCCATGATTGGAGGAACTCCGTAGTTAGCCTTAGTAAGAAGCTGAGATCCCTCATAAAATCCTCCAAAGCTAGTTACAAAAACAATATTGCCACTAATTCTAAAGACAACCACAAAGCATTCTATAGCTATGTCAAGAATCTCAATGGCAACACTCAGATCTGCTCTGAGTTACAGCACATCGGCCCTAAATATACAGAGCCAACTTATATTGCCAACATCCTGGCAGATAGGTTCGGTGCTAACTTTACCCCCCTTTCACCCACTAAAAGGCCCATCTCTATACCGGAAGAATACAAAGTTCCTGTAATCCCGGCTGCACAGGTAAAAACCATACTCTTCAAAGCCAAGAACGCAGCATCCATGGGACCTGACAACATTCCAGGCTGCGTTCTACATGAACTGCAGAATGAACTGGCACCCCACCTAAGCACCATGTTTAATCATAGCCTCACCTCAGGCTTTGTGCCCACTGAATGCTGCACAGTGATGGTTATCCCACTCCACAAAGGGGGAGCCACCATGGACCCCAGGAACTACCGCTCCATTAGCCTAATGAGCCTGGTCTGCAAGCCCATGGAACATATCATCATGGAACTTATAAACAAAGACATTGGTAATCTCTAAATTGTGTACCCCACCTAGGCTGGGTTTGTAAAAGGCAGATCATGTCTCCTAAACCTGATAGACTTCTTTGAAGCAGTCACCAAGGCCATAGATGAGGGTAAGGTGGTTCTCACAGCCTATCTTAATCTCGCCAAGGCTTTTGCTACCATCCCGCACTCTGGAATTATAGATAAACTCACTAAACTAGGTATAAATCCCTGTGTCACAAAATGGGTTGTCAACTGGCTGACTGACAGAACCCACACTGTGAAAGTAGCAGACTCTAAATCCAACTTCAGACCAGTGACAAGCGGAGTACCACAGGGTTCAGTCCTGGGTCCTCTACTGTTTGGTATCTACTTTTCTGAAGTACAGGCTAACAGAGAAGGACTTTGGCTAATGAAGTTCACAGATGCCTGCAAACTAGGAGCCATAATTGAAACTCCTACCAATTTGGACATCCTACAAAAGGGCCTTACAGAGACAGATGCCTGGTGTCAAAGCCGTGACCTCAAGCTCAATGCCAAAAAGTGCATGGTCATCCCCTTTGGTAAAAACTCTGTACCCATTAGCTGCCACATAGGTGGTAGTCTACTTAACACTGCAAGTGTGAAAAGACACCTTTTGTCATAGGTGGACAGTAGTCTCTCTTTGATAATCACATCGCCACAGTAGTCAAGAAATCCTTCTACATGGCAGACCTCATCACAAAAGGTTTCTCATCCAGGAAAAATCAGGTCATTGTTCCCCTCTACTTGTCACTCATTCGACCCATTTTAGAGTACAACTCCCCTTTTGGTATGTACCTCACAAGACATCTACAACAGCTGGAAAGATCGCAAAAATACCTCACAAAGAGGATTACTGGCCTCAAACAGATGTCCTATGCAGACCGTGTCAAAAAACTCCAGTTTTACTCCGTCGCATATCGCCTACTCAGAGGCGATCTCTGCCTAACATACAAAGCCATGTCAAACCCAGAGCTGTTGGACATGCTCCACTTAAAGAAATCCCAATCCCTCTGAGCTACATGCTCTAGGGACCTAAACCTTGTCACCACAATAAACAGAACATGCTGGAGGGATAGATTCCTGTTCCAGAGACTTCCCATACTCTGGAACAAACTACCTGTCTATATCAAACAAAGCTCCTCATTAGCACTCTTCAAGAAAAACTTGATGATTGGATGTGAAATAGGAAATTCACCCCGGGGATCACCTCTGTGGCTCTGCTCGACAGGGGTACAGGAAAATAATTTTCTTGGGTGACAAAAGGCAGGGTGCCTTTTTGGCTAAGCTTATATAGACCCTAGGGCCAATAGCCTAGTACCTGGGTTAGTATTACATGGGTTAGGGTTTACTTTCGATTACTGGGTTAGTATTACATGGGTTTGGGCTTACTTACAGTTACTGGGTTAGTATTACATGGGTTAGGGCTTACTTACAGTTACTGGGTTACTATTTCATGGGTTAGGGCTTACTTACAGTTACTGGGTTAGTATTACACAAGTTAGGGCTTACTTACAGTTACTGGGTTAGAATTACATGGGTTAGGGCCTACTTGCAGTTACTGGGTTAGTATAACATGGGTTAGGGCTTACAGTTATTGGGTAAGTATTACATGGGTTAGGGCTTACTTACAGTTACTGGGTTAGTATTACACGGGGTCTTTTAGTTGTTTCAAAATGTTTCAATGCAGCAATTGCCTCATGTACACAGACAACCCTCTCCTCCTACCACCCAACACTACAACCTGTGAAAGATGCACTTATATAGCCAAACTGGAAGGAAAGCTCTCTTCACACAAGACTGGAGTAGACAGTCAAGAGGAGAAGGTAAACCCTTGCACCACACCACACTCATCACATAGTCCCTCAAAACCTACACCACCAAAACACACACACAGAAACATGAAACACACACCTACATTTATGGAGTCTCTCAGTAAAAATCTGCTCAAGCAATAGAGACCTCCAAAGCAGAAACACAAGCAACCCCCACACCCCCAACACAACCCAAATGACACATATCCCACAAAGTCAGTGTGCCACTCAACCACAGCCCATAAGGCATAACAATGTACCCAACACTCTAGTCATAGGTGACTCTAAGTTCCACTCACCAGGATAAACAAGGAGAAAGTTACCATCAGCTGCCTGTCAGGTGCCAGAATCCGCCACATAAAGCATGCACTCAGGTCACTCCACTCTCTCATTGTCCATGTTGGTGTGAATGACCTGAGATGTACCTCCCTGGACTACATGAAAAGAGACATGGAGGAGCTCTCCGATCTTGTAACCCAGGCAGGTATGACCCTAGCCCTGAGTAGCAACCTGCCGTCACTCAGAATGATACCACAGTACAAGGACAAAATGATTGAGATTAACAATTGGCTAAGCTTCTGGTGTCATTCTAAGGGAATCCAGTATCTGTATGCCTGGGATGACATGATTGACAGACCATGATGCTTTGCCAGAGATGGCCTGCACCTGTCACCCTTGGTATTCTGGATACTGGCTAAGTATCTTGCCACCCCTATAGTGCTTTTTTTAGGCAAGGTTCAAATGACAAATTCACCACCTTAACAGGTACATGCAAGCAAAATCTGAGGATAATGCTACTCAATGCTAGAAGTCTGAACCTCAAAATGCAATCACTTGACGCACTCCTTAAAATGGAGAACACCGGCATCTGTGCAGTGACATTGACCTGGATCAAGGCTCCAGAGAGCACCCCTGCATTACCAGGCTATAATTAATACCACACCTTTCGGCCACCTAACCTGGACCGAAACACTAAAGGTGGAGTTGTGTCCATATTAATTAAGGATATCCACACCTCCAGGCTAGTTGCTCAGCATAATGCATCCGAGATTGTCCAAGTGCAACTAACTCTGGGCAAGACCACAATCCAAACTGTAACTTGCTACAGATCCCCCACCATGCCCCGGGATTCCCACTCCTCATTTCTTGATACACTGATATATATTAGGGTACAACCCAACACCCTAATAATGGGTGATTTCAACTACCCCACCATTAACTGGAAAAACTACTCATGTACCAACTCCTTTGCTCTACGTTTTCTGGAATTCATAAATTCCAACACCTTGGATCAACTTATCCACACCCCCACCAGGGGCGGCAATATCCTAGACCTTCTCATTACCAACATGGTCGACCAGTACTCGACACCAGAGGTCAATTTCTCATTTGTCAGATCCGACCACAAGCTAATCAACCTAGACATCCACATCCCACCCCACCCCCCATTAGGAAACCACAGTAAAGAATTTTGTCAAAGCCAACGTCACGCTTCTTAAGACAGAAGTGGCAAACTTCACAACACCCACATAGACGGACAATAGAGGTATGACTGCTGAATCCTACACAAATGCACCTTATAAGCACTTACACAAGTGCATGGACCATGCTATCCCTAACAGAACCAAGATGCTATCCTCCAAAAAAAGGAAGTCAATCTGGTGGTCCCCTGCCATAACAAACTCTACAACAGAAGAAAGAAACTGTTACAAAAAAGAGTAAAATGCCATGATTGGAGGAACTCCGTAGTTAGCCTTAGTAAGAAGCTGAGATCCCTCATAAAATCCTCCAAAGCTAGTTACAAAAACAATATTGCCACTAATTCTAAAGACAACCACAAAGCATTCTATAGCTATGTCAAGAATCTCAATGGCAACACTCAGATCTGCTCTAAGTTACAGCACATCGGCCCTAAATATACAGAGCCAACTTATATTGCCAACATCCTGGCAGATAGGTTCGGTGCTAACTTTACCCCCCTTTCACCCACTAAAGGGCCCATCTCTA
Source organism: Protopterus annectens (assembly GCF_019279795.1). Lineage (NCBI taxonomy): Eukaryota > Metazoa > Chordata > Ceratodontiformes > Protopteridae > Protopterus > Protopterus annectens. The sequence goes on along the minus strand of NC_056748.1, from coordinate 1,106,929,087 downwards.
TACCGGAAGAATACAAAGTTCCTGTAATCACGGCTGCACAGGTAAAAAACATACTCTTCAAAGCCAAGAACGCAGCATCCATGGGACCTGACAACATTCCAGGCTGCGTTCTACATGAACTGCAGAATGAACTGGCACCCCACCTAAGCACCATGTTTAATCATAGCCTCACCTCAGGCTTTGTGCCCACTGAATGGTGCACAGTGATGGTTATCCCACTCCACAAAGGGGGAGCCACCATGGACCCTGGGAACTACCGCTCCATTAGCCTAATGAGCCTGGTCTGCAAGCCCATGGAACATATCATCATGGAACTTATAAACAAAGACATTGGTAATCTCTAAACTGTGTACCCCACCTAGGCTGGGTTTGTAAAAGGCAGATCATGTCTCCTAAACCTGATAGACTTCTTTGAAGCAGTCACCAAAGCCATAGATGAGGGTAAGGTGGTTCTCACAGCCTATCTTAATCTCGCCAAGGCTTTTGCTACCATCCCGCACTCTGGAATTATAGATAAACTCACTAAACTATGTATAAATCCCTGTGTCACAAGATGGGTTGCCAACTGGCTGACTGACAGAACCCACACTGTGAAAGTAGCAGACTCTAAATCCAACTTCAGACCAGTGACAAGCGGAATACCACAGGGTTCAGTCCTGGGTCCTCTTCTGTTTGGTATCTACTTTTCTGAAGTACAGGCTAACACAGAAGGACTTTGGCTAATGAAGTTCACAGATGACTGCAAACTAGGAGCCATAATTGAAACTCCTACCAATTTGGACATCCTACAAAAGGGCCTTACAGAGACAGATGCCTGGTGTCAAAGCCGTGACGTCAAGCTCAATGCCAAAAAGTGCATTGTCATCCCCTTTGGGAAAAACTCTGTACCCATTAGCTGCCCCATAGGTGGTAGTCTACTTAACACTGAAAGTGTGATAAGACACCTTTTGTCATAGGTGGACAGTCGTCTCTCTTTGATAATCACATCGACGCAGTAGTCAAGAAACCCTTCTACATGGCACACCTCATCACAAAAGGTTTCTCATCCAGGAAAAATCAGGTCATTGTTCCCCTCTACTTATCACTCATTCGACCCATTTTAGAGTACAACTCCCCTTTTGGTATGTACCTCACAAGACATTTACAACAGCTGGAAAGATCGCAGAAATACCTCACAAAGAGGATTACTGGCCTCAAACAGATGTCCTATGCAGACCGTCTCAAAAAACTCCAGTTTTACTCCGTCGCATATCGCCTACTCAGAGGTGATCTCTGCCTAACATACAAAGTCATGTCAAACCCAGAGCTGTTGGACATGCTCCACTTAAAGAAATCCCAATCCCTCCGAGCTACATGCTCTAGGGACCTAAACCTTGTCACCACAATAAACAGAACATGCTGGAGGGATAGATTCCTGTTCCAGAGACTTCCCATACTCTGGAAAAAAACTACCTGTCTATATCAAACAAAGTCGAAGAGTCAATTATGGCTCCCAGTTTGCAGTCATCGGCGAACTTGGTTAGCCATAGTCCTCCTGTGTTTGAATGTACTTCTGAGAAGGATATGCTGAACAGTAGGGGTCTCAGGACCGAGCCTTGTGGGACACCACTTGTGACTGGTTTAGAGTCGGACCTGGAGCCCACTATTCTTACCGTGTGAGTTCTGTCTGTAAGCCAGTTGGCAACCCATCTCTTGACGTAGGGGTTTATGTTCAGGCTGGTGAGTTTTTCTATAATTCCCGAGTGGGGAATGGTGTCAAAAGCCTTGGCGAGGTCAAGGTAGGCAGTGTGAACTACCTTCCCCTCATCTATGGCCTTGGTGACTGTCTCGAAGAATCAACCAGGTTTAGTAGGCATGAGCTGCCCTTAACAAAGCCGAACTGGGTCAGGTCAAGTGTTTGGAGGTTCTTAATGTCTTTGTTAATGAGTTCCATAATGATGCGCTCCATAGCCTTGCAGACCAGGCTAGTCAGGCTTATGGGGCGATAGTTCCCAGGGTCAGTTGTGGCCCCTTCTTTGTGCAGCAGAAAAAACGTTGCTGTGTGCCATTCTATGGGCACGTAGCCTGTGGAGAGGCTGAGGCTGAACAGTGTGTTTAGGTGGGGGGTTAGTTCATTCTGTAGTTCATGCAAGACGCAGCCTGGGACACCATCTGGCCCCATTGATGCTGTGCTTTTAGCTTTTGAAAGGGCTGTTTTCACCTGTGCGTCTGTGATTTCTGGGACACTACACTTTTCCGGTATTGTTGTGGGCTCTTTTGGGGATGAGTGGGGGGTGAAGTTTGCACTGAATCTATCTGTCAGGATGTTGGCAATATCAGTGGGTTCAGTATATTTTGTGCTATTTTGCACTAGCTCAGAGCACATCTGCGAGTTGCCACTTAGATTCTTGACATAGCTAAAGAAGGCTTTGTGGTTATTGTTCGAATCCTTGACTATTTTTCTTTCAAAGTTAGCCTTGAAGGATTTTATGAGGGACCTTATTTTCTTACTGATACTGATCAGGGATGTCTTTCCTTCTTGGGATTTGCTTTTTTTCTGAACTAGTTTCCTCCTTCTATTGTATAGCCTGTTTATGGCAAGGGTCCACCAGACTGGTTTCTTCTCTTAGGGGAGTGAGTCTTGGTTTTGCTAGGGATGGCACAATCCATGCATCCTTGTAGGTGCTCATAGAGTGAATTTGTAAAGGTTTCTGCATCTTGGACACTGTTATCCTTTAGCGTGGGGGCTGTGAAACTTACCACCTCTGTATTAAGTAAGGTGAAGTTTGCTATAGAAAAGATTTTCACTGTGGTTTCCTTGGTTGGAGGTGGTGGTGTGGTGTGGACATCCAGAGTGATTAGTTTATGGTCTGATCTAACCAGTGATGGGTTGACCTCCGGTGTTGAACACCTGTTGACCATGTTGGTGATGACCAGGTCCGATATGTTTTTACCTCTGATAGGGGAGTTTACCAGCTGATCCAGAACATTTGAGTTGATAAATTCCAGGAACCACTGGACCTAGGAGTTTGTACTTGAGTAGTTTTCCCAGTTAATGGTAGGGTAATTGAAATCGCCCAATATCAGGGCTTTCGGTAGGACCTTCATGTTTTCCAGTGTCTCCAGAAAGGTGGAGTGGTGGTTCTGGGTCATGGAGGATGATCTGTAGCAGGCCACAATTTGCATTGCAGGTTTGCCTGATGTTAGTTGCACATGGATGATCTCAGAGGTATCATGCTGCGCCACTAACCTGGAGGTGTAGGTATCCTTGATGAATATGGATACACCCCCTCCTTTTGTGTTTCGGTCCATGTTCTGTGGCCGAAATGTGTGGTATGAGTTGTAGCCCAGTAGTGCTGGGGTGCTCTGTGGAGTCTTGAACCAGGTTTCAGTTACTGCACAGATGTCGATGTTCTCCATACTGAGGAGTGCTTCAAGCGCATGCATTTTGAAATTTAAACTCCTGGCGTTGAGTAGCATAACTCTCGTTTTTTTATTTGTGCTGTTTACGGAGGTGGGTTTGACTTTTGAGCCTTGCCTAAAAAAGGCACTATGGGGGCAGCAAGAGCCTTGGCCAGTATTTGAAAGCCTAGGGGTGACAGGTGCAAGCCGTCTCTTGTGAAGCAATGAGGTCTGTTGAGCATGTCGTCCCAGGCTGACAGACACTGGATCCCCTTTGAATGACACCAGAAGCTTAGCCAATTGTTGAAATTGATCATTTTTTTTTTTTTATACTGTGGTATCATTCTTGGTGAGGGCAGGATGCTACTCAGGGTCAGGATCATACTTGCCTGGGCTACATGATCAGAGAGCTCTTCCTTGTCTCTTTTCATGTAGTCCAGGGAGGTATGTCTCAAGTCATTCACACCAACATGAACATTGACAGTCATATTTGTACTTGTTCTGGAGTGACCTGAGTGCTTGTGTTATGTGGTGGATCCTGGCTCCCAGCAGACAGCTAACAGTAACCTTCTCCTTGTCCAGCCTAGTGAGTGGGACGTCAGTGTGCCTGACTATAGAGTCACCTATTACTAGTGTGTTAGGTATGTTATTTCGCCTTAAGGGCTGTGATTGTGCGGCACACTGATTTTGTGTTTTATGTGTTGTCTGGTTTGTGACTCAGTAACAGACTTCAAATAATTTTCCTCAGGTAGCAAGTAAATGTTGGAGGTACAATGGGGAAGAAGGAAATAACTGGGTACATGTTTTTGGGTGTATAATGAGTTGGCAGCTTTTAAAATTGACCTGCGGAATACACTGTCTGAAATATTAAGGGATAAATGGCTGTAACTAAGGAAATGATTCTTTTGAGCTGAGACACAGAATACAAATTGCACAGGTAAAGTAAAGCCTTATTAACTTTAATTCTTCTGGCTACCAAAATAGCAATTGCTAGAAAATGGGAATTGGAATCTAATCCATCTGTAAATGAAGTCCTGAATATTGTAAAAGAGATTAATTAACTGGAAGGGGGATCTTTAGAAAAGGGAAGAAGCAAATTACATAAAAATACATGGAATTTGTGGAAAAATTACATGCAGAATAATGTTTAGTTATTTGACTTTTTATTTATATTTGCTAACCAGGGTAGAGCACTGATTTCCATAGACCTTTTTCAGTCTCAGCTTGGGAGTGGTGTCTGGTTAAATAACTTACTCAGGGTCACACAGTTAGGCAGTGAAGTCCGAGCTGGAGGTGGTAGGTTTAATAGAAGGCAATATTTGAGCAATTTATGTAATGTTGGACTGAATGACAGTTGTTATAAAGAAAGAAAACAAATATATGTAATGTATAATGTATGTAAATAAAAATGATAATGTGTTTTTTTTCTATTAATGTATTTGTACCTATGTCTTAAGTGATGATTTAATATCTCTTACCTATGTCTTTCTTTACTGCTTTGGTCAATATTTGGACCAGATTTGAAAAACTTTAATCTGCTGATGCCATTTAGTACTTACCTTCAATGATGCAATTAAATAATTCTTCATCTAGCTGTTACTGTTTCTATTTATAGAATCACTAATGACTTCTATAAAAGTAATAATGAAATCCAGGTACTTGCTGTTCATTATTTCTCACCCGACGTAGAATGTGTAACATAGTGTTTGTTGAGGCATGGAAACACAATGTTTTAGTAGAGGTAAGGTTGCCTTTTTAAAAGGACTTTGTGAGATGCAAGCGAAGGCAGAAAGTTAAAGCCTTTGGGAAATATATCGAGGACACCATACCTGCTAATTTTAGATTAATGGTTCCTAAGTATGTGTTCAGATCCGTGGTTTTTGAACTGAGACAGGAATTTGTCAGTAGGATAAGGGGGATAAGCATTAACTCATTTACAGCTTGTCCATGTAAAATATTAAAGCTCTAGCAGGCTATGTTAACAGCCTCAGATTACTAAGAATTTTATGAACACTCAAGCTTTAAAGCATTAGACCAACAAATGTGATGTCTTGTGAACAAGTGATATGAAACACCAGTGCTCTACAGAAAAACTCTTCTGTCTAATCATAATAGTTAAGGTATTTGCAGTTTTTGTAGCAATACTTCAACATATTATAATTTGGTCTCTGATGTCATAGCAAGCTATTAGTGATGACAAAACATTAATGGATTACATCAATACAGTCCTCAGGGTAGGGAGTGTTTCCTTTCCCTGGGGATTGTGCAGTCTCAGAGTTAGTATATATAATTAACAAAGGATGTTGTGCGTGCATTTTTTTATTGACACAAACTAAGCTTAATCCTCGGAGCATGTGTAGAACTGTCAACATTAGCTTTCTTGATTTAAATGTGAAAATGTTAGTGTCGATAATTACAGAATTTGACATGGCACACACACACACACACACACACACACACACACACACACACATATATATATATATATATATATATAAAAACACAGTGTGTGTGTGTGTGTGTGTGTGTCTGTGTGTGTGTTTGTGTGTGTGTGTGTGTGTGTGTGTGTGTGTGTGTGTGTGTGTGTGTGTGTGTGTGTGTGTGTGTGTGTGTGTGTGGGTGTGTGTGTGTGTGTGTGTCTGCCTGTCTTGTTGTGATTTAATTTACTGAAGCAACAAGTTTCTGAAATTCAAGTACAAAACATATTTGGAATGCATTCCCAAGCCTACGCTGCAAAAACGTTTCACTGGGATATTTCTATTGGAAATCCTAACCATACATTCTGTCATTTTGCACTGTTTATGATCTTTGCCTTCACTGAAAATATCTGTGTTAACCTGTAATATGCATTGTATATATCACTGTGGTTGTTATTTTGTTATTTGTTGTTGTTTTCTTGTTTACGTCTTGGAGCTTATCTCCCCGGGCCTCTACTGAAATATGTATCCAGCTAGACTAGCCCGGTCAACAAATGTAAAATAAAATAATAAAAATAATTTCATAAATGTTCATGTTGTGGATTGTATAGTCATGAAGCAGAGCTTGTCCCAAGTGTATACAAAATTACTCGGATGATATGTTTATGCCATATTCACTTTTCAAGATATTACCAGTTTCTGCAACTGGTGATCAGAAATGTGAGACTATAGGTTGTTTTCATTAATGTATTATGCAGGTTTATCTTACAGCATGCATAGTAATTGCTAAGCTGTTTAAATGAATGAGGTTTGCCTGAAATTACCACTGAATCTGTTTGTGACATTTATGGTAAAGAATATATAGACAGTTATTTGTGAAATGTTCTGCTAATTTAGAAATGCCAGTCATTAAATTATTCAGTCATCCTCTGGTTACCTGCTTTATCTGATTCATGGTTTTGGGGAGATATGTTCCATCTTGTTCTTCAGTTGGTGCAAGGAAGGGAGAAACTACTCCAGTATGGGATTTCAATCTATCGAGGAATCAGACACACAGTTATTTGCATGATGCATGCACAGCTACAGGAATTATGAGGATTACTGATTCACTTACTGCATGTCGTTGGAATGTAGGAGGACACCAGAGGTCCTGGAGAAAAAACATCCAAACACAGGGAGGACATGCAAATGCCACACAGAAGGTGGCCTAGGTGAGAATCAAACCAGAGCACCGAGGATTTTGATGCTAACCACTCTGCCTCTCGCTTACAAAAATTTTAATCATATGTGCATTAATGTTCAATAAATGGGATAATGAGAGACATGGGACTGTAATAAACTACATGCATGGGCTTGGTACTCCAGTGCCAAAAATGGATGTGGGTTACTAAACTGTGACGAGCCCTAGGTATTACTCATACTTACAGCAGTAGTAATACTCTGATAGGTATCATCTGAAGGCATACATGATAAGGAAAAGAGCTGTCCCATTGCCTGTCATACTCAGCATGCATTACAATAGTTAGTGAGATAATAATTGCTACAGGAAAATCATATTATTGGGCATAAGGATACAGTTCATATTTCAGAAAATATTTATAACAAAACATGGAAAAGCTTCAATTCTGTGATATGAGAGATGACGACTGAGTGAACAACATTGCTGCCTATGCCAGGCATCTAGCAGGGAGGTTTAATGTGGCGTCCTTCTTGTGGTATAATTTATCCATTTTTACAAAAAAGAATCGATTTTACTTCATGTACTGTGCAGTAAAGAAGAAAATGTGCTGATAAAATTGTTACTGTTGCTTCAATTTGCAAGCTTGCAGTACTGTGTGCCAAATAATGTTTGCAAGATATTGATAATTGTTAGAATCAAAATTTAAAAAATGGTCTATATATATATAAAACACCTTCTGAAGTAGCAACATCAGAGCTATGTAGGAAGAAAGGCTGCAAGTATACAGACCTCTAGCTGAAAGTAAAAAGTTAACACAGGAAAAGTAAGAGCGCATCATCATAAATATTATGTAAGGCTTTCTGGGAATGAAATCGACTGGTGTAACCCTGAGCTGCAAATGTGCAGATACTGATTCGAATGCTTACTATATTCCATTCATAAAAACATTTCTAGAAAGAATGCTTGAGATTATTTCAAACGGAAGCTGACAATTGAAAATAAACTAGAAACTTAAAGTTAATAGGCAATTAATGGTGTCATTTGATGGTGGTGACTGTATTTTATAATTTTTTTACAGTTGCATTACATTTGACACTGTGTTAATGCTTATTTTAATGGGTATAAATTACTTCACGTAGAGTAGTTGCCATGCACTCTGAAATTCCAACCTGCTTATGAATTCTTTCAAGTCTCAATCTTTTGTTAAAGTCCTGGGGTGAGTTGGTCATCAAAGGTAGTTTCCGTGAATGTTTTTTTTTCCGTTTCCCATATTTACCTTTGATGACTTGACATTTGTCCTTCAAATACATGTATCATAGTACTGAAGTGCTCCATGGATAGGCTATTTGAAAAGAGTGTGGTAAAGAGTGTCCAAAAAGTGAAAGTTATCCCTTGACTGGCTGCTACTACTTCTTCCAGGTGGAGGCAGAGAGGAAAAAAATGCAGTATTTCTTACCTGCTGACTTTAGCAAGACTAATGAAGGACACCAGATATGAACAATGCTCATTGCTAAAGAAACCACATAATATTGTCTTGTGTCTGTTTAATAGGCAGTTGAAGTAATTACTAGAGGTGGTACATTCTGTGATGCCCCTACACTAGTGCAGTGATCAAGGAGGCTCAATCCTCACCACTAACACCAGTGAGGGATGTGCACATTGGGAGGATAACAAGTACACACACAGTAAAGTACAATTTCTCTTAAGAGCACACAGAGATCACAGTCAGTCTGGGGGCTGGTTTCTCCCTTTCTCTTCAGATCCACAATAAGACTCCCCAGTGGCACAGCTATAGGGTAGAGATCTCAGCCAAGTGGTCAAGCCAAAACCTCCAGCACCCTCTCTGTCCAACCAGTGCTTCATGTCCCTGCCCAAGTAGTTCACACACACACACACACACACACACACACACACACACACTTTGAGATATGAATTATATACAAACACATAGACACTCCTGGGGAAGGCTGGCACAGGTTCTCCGTCTATACCCTCTTCTTCCCTGACTATAAGGTAGTACTGACTGCTGCCAACCATCCTTATCAGCTGCTATAAAGGCCCTTACCAAAGGGTGTCCAATTCTACTGTGCAATGTTATTACTATCCAATTGGTAAGTGTGACGAACAGCAAGACTATTGGAGTGGCTTGGATAGTATCACCAAATACATGCAAGTAGTCTTAAGAGCTTAAATTATCTCTACACAAAACAGCCACAGTTGAAGGTTTAAAAATATTTAATAATAAATAATAAAAGCACAAGACACTACTCATCACTTCAACACAATGACATTAGAGAGTTTAGAAATCATAGGAAATACTTTAAAACAATATTGTACGACAGTCTGACGTAAATATAGAAAACAGCCTAATCTGACTATATTTCTAGGGTCTATATTACCTTATTGAATGATGAAAAGAGTGAACACTCTTTCATCGAACCAAAAACGTCAAAATCACTAAAGAGCGAAGACACAAAACAGCGATTTTTTCCCCATGGAAAAAAATCGCTGCTCCACAAATAAAAAAAAAATTCAAATACAAAATGAAGTGGGGACCTTCAACACACACACCCTCCAATGTGGGGGGCTATGCCTCCCATACCCTCCTATTTACATATACCAACTCTGAGATCACACCGTAGTGGAGGAAATGGCAAAGTCCTGAAGACGGCCCACCAATTTTTTTCCCCTGTCTTTGCTGTTTAGGGGTTTCGACCTTTTCGGTTTGATGAAAGAGCATTTGCTCTTTTCATCATTCGATAAGGTAATATAGACCCATATTTCTATCTATCTCTAAGAAAAATCACTGTTCTAAATATCTTACATATAGAGCAAGCAACTATAGATGAGAAGTGCTGGTGAGTTGTCAGCTCCAGAAGAAAACACAAAATGCTATTCTTTCTTTCTGTCCTTAAATTCATAATACACAGTACTGCTGAGTCATTTCAGATTTCATCATTCTTGACACCTCTCTTATTTAGTTTCCCAGGCTCACAGAACTTAAAATTTTAAGATTTCTTTTTGTAATCTGCACCTGCAGGAAGTCACAGCAATAAAGGACACTTTACATGTAAAACCTAATAATTATCTCTTGTCTTAAAACAATAGAAAGAATTTCCAGCCCAGACATCCTTTCTCTGAGCTTGAAATCAAACAGTCACAAAATGCTTTACTTATCAGCTTTCTTCCAGCAGGGTGCACTGTGGTTACATTTTTGAAGCTCAGAACATAACACAGTTTTCTTACATTTGTTACACTAGCCTATGGGTCATATTAATATTTACAAGGACATATAATTATTTACAAAATTCTATCTAGCTAGGATGGCAGCCTTCATACCTTCCAGTTACTTTATACCTGGAACATGATTCAGGGAGAAGGAAGGTGCAGCCTGAGGGAGGGTACTGTAAGGAGAGAATGGTTATGAGACTCTGGCCTTAGAATATCTATAAATCTATGAATCTTCTCCTATATCTATTTCTACATATTTCAAAGGCTTTGGTCTATGTACTTTCTACTCCTTCCAATTCTACTTTCTTCATTTTACACCTCTCTAAATAGGAATCACTGTTTAAACACCTTGCTCTCTCTCCTACTTCTGGCTTCTTCTCTATCTAACCCTAACGCACCTCAGCCGAAAGGTCTTTTTGACTTGTATAGAGTACAACTAACTGACTATAACTAAATGACATAAGTATATAGCAGTACTAACTATGACTAACTGACATAAACATCTTTTACTTGATATAGCAGTACTAACTATAACTGGCATAAGCGTCCTTGACCTGATATAGCACTAGTAACTATAACTAACTGACATAAGCATCTTTGACTGGATTTAGCACTACCAACTATAACTAACTGATATAAGCATCCTTGAATCGATATAACACTACTATCTATAACTAACTGACATAAGCCTCTTTGACTTGATTTAGCACTACTAACTATAACTGACATAAGCGTCCTTGACTTGATGTAGCACTACTAACTATAACCAACTGACATAAGCGTGCTTGACTTGTGTATGGTATTGATGAGTGTGCATCTCGTATGTAACCTGCACTGCTGTTGCTGCATCTTGTAAAATGGTTTGTTAAGAAGGTTGATCACTACTGTATTTTATGAGATGTAGAAGTGTATCATGGCAATTCAATTACTATATTAATTGCCTTTTGAATTAATGCATCAGTTTCTTGCACAAGCTTCACAAATATATGTATTTATTTTTTGACCAGAACATGTAATTGCTTTTAACGTGTATCAGCAATAACTATGTTATTTAGTGGGGTGGTCATATCATATTCTTTAGTCTGTGCTTTCAAAAGCTGATAGGTGATATAATTCTCTTAGCTAAGAAGGTAGTTTCTAACACAAAGAACAGTTGAAAGTGTTGGCAGCTGTCTATTCTATTTTTGAGTTTGATCAATTGACTTTTATCAGGGACTAATTTGTAGCTCAGTGTTGGTTGAAGGTTGCATACATTTGCAACAAATAGTTTAGGGCTGGGCAGGGTTGTCAGTGAAGTAATTTGTGAAGAAAAGTTAGCTGCTGATCACCATTCAGATGTAAGAGTGAAGTAAAGTGCTTGATACTTGGTTTTTGATATGCTGTGAACCTTACAATTTTATTATATGTAAAGGAGATTTTTGTTAGCAGAGAGGTTTATTACTCCTGAGACCTATTGTACCATTTAAGAGTTTAGACAGCAACAGTGTCTCTGAAATTCTTTTCTTTGATACTGGGAATAGATAATCTTTAATTCTGTGCAAAGACTTTTAGTCTTTTGTGTAGGTTGTTAATGCTGATATTACTGTCACCCTGGAAGTGTAAATTACAGTAAGGTAGTAGGTCCTAGATACTTGTAGGTTCCTGATTTGTTGGTGCTTGTGTCTAGAACAAACTTGCATTGTTGAAGCTTAATATTGTGGTTCATACATTATGCTGATTTTGAAATATATGTGTGTATTTTTTTAGATCTGGTTTGCTTTCAGAGACCCATTCATTGAGTGTTTTAAAAACCTGAATTTCTGATATGAGGATTTTTAAGTCTAGAGATGAATGTAATGTTGCATCATCATCATCATATTGTATAATATGGATCTCGTTTATGTACTAGACCAAATCATTAGTAAATATGTTGCACAATAAGGGTACAAGAATTGAGTCTCTCAGATAAACTAGTGTTAACTGAATGTGTAACACAGCTTGCCCTGCTATTTACTGCTGAGATATGGGCTGGAATTCATAGGCAAATGCTGTTTGCCTGTGAAGCACTAGTTTTCAAAGGGGTCTTAAATGAAAATACATATAGCTAATCAAACATGCATTGGACATGGGATAGTGATAGCTGGCAGACTCAAGGCCTACTTAAATAAATACATGTAGGAAAAGCAGCTGTAGGCTGCCTGATGAATGATCTAGCACTACAATAGGGCATGTGACCCCTCCATGTCATGTCCAGCAAGGCAGCTATCATTCACCTACTGAGACGTAGCCCTGGTGATCATTGGTGACCCAGCATCAGAGGCTTCTTCTAGCATAGATCAAGATGTGTGTGGCATCACATCCTCCTGATCTTCCACAACTGGACATTCAGAAGGATAATATGGTGGGAAAAATGATTACACACATATGCTAGCAAAACAATCAGAGTTCTATAGCTGATTGACACAAACATCATGTACACTTTGCTGCTGGCAGAGTCCCACCCACCTTTTGCAGTATACCACCATGGTAAATTCATAACTCTCCCCAGCCTGAGAACAAAGTATGTACTCTGAAGTGCATGCATAAAGCAGATAATATGCCGAAAGGAAATACTACTGAAAAAAGCATAGACAACATTTCTGTCTACCTCTCCCTAATCTCTGCCTCCCAGCATTGCAGGATGTCAAGTTGGGACTGATTCAGTTATCTGCAGGAATGCTGGCATAGCTTATCAAAATGTGTGATCCCTGTGGCATCACTTACCATACTGGCAAGCTCATGCCAGACATACACCTGCTACAAGGGTTATCATATTGATCTGAAAGGTCTTAGCCCCTTCATGTTTCTTCTGTCCGAGGTTGTCACCTCTACTGCTAGCACTGTTAACTGATCCTAGGTAATTTTGGACACAGTCTGGGCTTTGTCCCTCTCTGCCATGGAACTGCCCTTAATTATTATTATTGGCAAGGCCTGTGGTATGTATTCAAGAGTCCACAGAAGGGACCCACTAGATGAGGATGGATTCCAAATGGCTGGTGTTGGATCTGCCATCCAGTCAGGACACTCATCTTCTAAATTGTTGTTGTGTGATTATACACAACCAGTCACTCATCTGAGCCCAAAATAAGTCCCTACCACCATTCACAATCCACATTATGCAGGGTAGTAGCAGGTTCCCCATCAAAGGAAAGATAGAGTCTTCGGGGATTAAAACATGACACAAAGTGAGGACCACCTAGGCATCAATCTCACTTTCAAAGAAGCTGAACCATCTAATACTGGCTTAGTGTAGACCACAAGTCCTTTCTTTAGAAAGCTAGAGGTGGAAGTTCAGGATTTCTCCCAGTGTGCAAGATGGAAATGCTTCATTGAAAGGCTTCCCTATCAGGACACAAGCCTCTCTAGCAAGATTAAGAATGCCTTTGCTGCACGGGCTAGAGGGACGCTTGTAATTCAGCATGTCTTTCTACCCAAGATGATGTCTTGCAATAGGGCATGCTTGATAATTATTGTAGTGGTCCATGTTGGGATAGTTCTTCTGTACTTCACTGTATTATATGGATGTTGGCAGGATTAAACTCATTTATAAATTCAGGAAACTAGCACATACCAGTGTAAATGTTCAGCTATAGCTGTTTAGAATCTGTTTCTAAGACTAACTGTAGGTGGTGAACAGAGAGGCATCCTGTAGGAGAGGTACCATCTTTTCATTATATGCACAAGATAACACAACTGCCACATGCCCCTTTAGTCTTGTTAGTTTTTGCCATCTGGAAAGTAAATGTTCACAAAGAATGGCCACGTTTGAAACAGGCAATGCCAGTTAGTGAAGTGAGAGATCCAGGATGTAAGGTATAATTTAGTGTCATAGCCTGGTAAAGGTCAATGCTCAGTAAAGGTTATCAACAGTAGTAGACAGCCCTTTCTGTGATATCTTGGGTAGCAAAGGTCCTTGTGTAAGATGATGTAATGAAGCTAACTCTTTCTGGCAGTTCTGTCCTATGAAATCAGTGCAAGGGTATTTTCACTCACTTCCTGTGCAGGGGTGTTGCCATCCATGGCATGTGCAATGGTATTATCACTGACTTCCTGTGCAGGGATGTAATCACTCACTTCCAGTGCAGGGGTATTATCACTCACTTCCTAAGCTGGGGTGTTATCACCCGCTCCCTGTTCAAGAGTATTATTACTATCGGTACAGCAATTGTATCACTCATTTCCTGTACTTCCTGTGCATGGGTATTATCACTCACTTCCTGTGCAGGGCTGTTAGCACTCTCACAGTGCAGTGGTATTGCTGACCCGACACTACAGAGATATTATCACTGACTTACAGTGCAGGGCTGTTTAAACCAGTAACAATCTGGAGGTATTATTACTAATAGTGCTGGGAGATTACCATTCACTGACAGTACAGGGGTAATAGTCCAGAGGCACTGTCACTCTCTAACAGTTCAGGAATATTATCACTTATTAACAATGTAGAGATTTTATCACTCATCTGTCAGTGCATTGGTGTTATCACTCACTGGTTCTACAGGAGAATTATCACTCACTTTCAATGCGATGATGTTATCACTTAGTGGCATTACAGGGGTTTTATAACCTACTGATAGTCCAGGGGTATCGCTGCTTACTTACATTGCAAGGGTATTCTCAATCTCTGGCAGTAGTTTTATCACCACTCAGTGATAGTACTGAGGTGTTATTAGCCATTAACAGTACAGTGATATTATCATTCACTGATAATGATGGAGTGTTATCAGTCACTGCCAGTGCAGGTGTGTTATCACTCTCTGAAATTTCAGGGATGTTGTCACTCACTGCCAGTGCAGGTATGCTATCACTTACTGATAGTGCAGATTTGTTATCACTCTCTGACACTGCAGGGATGTTGTCACTCACTGCCAGCTCAGGTGTGTTATCACTTTGTACAGTGTAGGTTTGTTATCACTCACTGACATTGCAGGGATCTTGTCACTCACTGCCAGTGCAGGTGTGCCATCACTCACTGACACTGCAGATATGTTGTCACTTGCTGGCAGTGCAGGTGTGTTATCACTCACTGACACTGCAGGGATGTTGTCACTCACTGCCAGCTCAGGTGTGTTATCACTCACTGACACTGCAGGGATGTCACTCACTGGAAGTGTAGGTGTGTTATGCCTCACTAACACTGCAAGAATGTTGTCACTCACTGCCAATGCAGGTGTGTTATCACTTACTGACAGTGCAGGTTTATCACTCGCTGACATTGACTCTGCTGTTATCACTTACTGACAGTGCAGGTTTATCACTCGCTGACATTGACTCTGCAGGAATGTTATCACTCACTGCCAGTTCACATGTACTATCACTCACTGACACTGCAGGGATGTTTCATTCATTGCCAGCACGGGTGTGTTATCACTCACTGACACTGCAGGAATGTTGTCACTCACTGGAAGTGCAGGTGTGTTATGCCTCACTGACACTGCAAGGATGCTGTTACTCACAGCCAGTGCAGGTGTGTTATCAGTTACTGACAGTGCAGGTTTATCACTTGCTGACATTGGCACTGCAAGGATGTTGTCACTCACTGCCAGTTCAGATGTGTTATCACTCACTGACACTGCAGGGATGTTGTCACTCACTGCCAGTGCAGGTGTGTTATCACTCACTGACACTGCAGGAATGTTGTCACTCACTGGAAGTGCAGGTGTGTTATACCTCACTGACACTGCAAGGATGCTGTCACTCACAGCCAGTGCAGGTGTGTTATCAGCTACTGACAGTGCAGGTTTATCACTTGTTGCGAGTCACTGCCAGTTCAGATGTGTTATTACTCATTGACACTACAGGGATGTTGTCACTCACTGCCAGTGCAGGCTTTTTATCACTTCTGACAGTGCAGGTTTGTTTTCACTCATATTGCAAGGATGTTGTCACTCACTGCCAGTTCAGATGTGTTATCACTCATGGACACTGCATGGATGTTGTCACTCACTACCAGTGCTGGTGTGTTATCACTCAGACACTGCAGGGATGTTGTCACTCACTGACTGTGCAGGTGTGTTATCACTTACTCACAGTGCAGGTGTATTATCACTTACTGACAGTGGAGGTTTGTTATCACTCACTGACACTGCTGGGATGTCATTCAGAGGCAGTGCCAGTGTATTATCACTTCTGACAGTGCAGGTTTGTTATCACTCACTGACATTGCAGGGATGTTTTCACTCACTGCCAGTTCAGATGCGTTATCACTCATTGACACTGCATGGATGTTGTCACTCACTGCCAGTGCAGGTATGTTATCACTTACTGACAGTGCAGGTGTTTTATCACTTACTGAGAGTGCTGGTTTATTATCACTCACTGACACTGCTGGGTTGCTGTCACTCACTGCCAATGCAAGTGTGTTATCACTCACCTACAGTGCAGGTTTATCACTTACTGACATTGACACTGCAGGGATGTTGTCACTCACTGCCAGTTCAGATGTATTATCACTCACTGAAACTGCAGGGATGCTGTCAGTCACTGCCAATGCAGGTGTGTTATCACTTCTGACAGTGCAGGTTTGTTATCACTTCTGACAGTGCAGGTTTGTTTCACTCACTGACATTGCATGGATCTTGTCACTCAATCCGAGTGCTGGTGTGTTATCACTCACTGACACTGTAGGGATGTTGTCACTCACTAACAGTGCAGGTATGTTATCACTTACTGATACTGCTGGGATGTTGTCACTCAGAGGCAGTGCAGGTGTGTTATTACTTACTGACAGTGCAGGTGCGTTATCACTTCTGACAGTGCAGGTTTGTTATCACTCACTGACATTGCAGGGATGTTGTCATTCACTGTCAGTTCAGATGAATTAATGCTCATTGACACTGCATGGATGTTTTCACTCACTGCCAGTGGAGGTATGTTATCACTTACTGACAGTGCAGGTGTTTTATCACTTACTGACATTGCAGGTTTGTTATCACCTACTGACATTGACACAGCAGGGATGTTGTCACTCACTGCCTGTTCAGATGTGTTATCACTCACTGACACTGCAGGAGTGTTGTCATTCACTATCAGTGCATGTGTTTTATCACTCACTTACATTGCAGGTTTGTTATCACTTGCTGACACTGCAGACATTTTGCCACTCTCTGCTAGTGCAGGTTTATCACTGACTGACACTGCCAGTGCAGGGATGCTGTCACTCACTGCCAGTGCAGAGATGTTGTCTCTCACTGCCAGTGCAGGTGTGTTATTACTCAC